>NC_042972.1:14601662-14901662 GCF_901001165.1 Salmo trutta | reverse complement strand
CAGAGATAAAATGGCATTTTACCCAATATGGCCTTATAAATCAGTGTATACCAGTGTTTAAGCCTACGCAAGGTCAATGACGACCAGTCAACAGCGCTGTAGAGATCACAATGATGTGTTAGACGTTTCTGATTTGTAATGAACCTGAGGGCTGCATGATACACTGAATCAAGTGCTCTCAGGGTAGTGGCTGAGGCCTGCATATATATATATATATGGGGGGACCAATGATGTCAGCAGCTAGGTGTAGAAGGCAGGGGTTTAGTTCATCAGTGCCAGGGGATTTTTTTTTTTTTTATCAATTTCTTTCAGGACTTTACACACTTCTGAAACAGAGAAGGATGAAAAGGAAAACCTGGTGAAGGAGTGCACAGGGTTCCATAGTCGCAGGCAGAACAGTTGTAAATGGAGCAGCAGCACGACCAGGTGGACTGGGGACAGCAAGGAGTCATCAGGCCAGATAGTCCTCAGACATGGTCCTAGGACTCAGGTCCTCCGAGAGAAAGAGAGGGCTGTTTTGTCATGTGTTGCTACCTTGCTATGTTGTTGTCTTAGGTCTCTCTTTATGTAGTATTGTGTTGTCTCTCTTGTCGTGATGTGTGTTTTGTCCTATATTTTTATTTAAAAATATAAAAATGGCTTTGTATAAATTGGGCAATAATAATGTTAGAGACTTTCGTAAATATAGTAAAGTTTTCTTTTAGACTGAATACTTAAGTTAACATAGCATTTTTCATTTGACACATTTCACATTTTGAGATTTCAAATATTGTGCTCTGTATTTTTCATTCATTAAAAGCATGAACTTTTTTATGCTTGAATTAGCTTTGGTTTTAAGGGTTGATGTAAATTACATCCTGATACAGTCAGTTTGTTAGATCAGGAACCTAAACTGTTCTTATAAATTGGGTGGTTCGAGCCCTGAATGCTGATTAGCTGAAAGCTGTCATATATCAGACCATATACCACAGGTATGACAAAACATTTATTTTTACTGCTCTAATTATGTTGGTAACCAGTTTATAATGGCAATAAGGCACCTCAGGGGTTTGTGGTCTGCGTTGCTTCTTGCCTGAGAACAGCCCTTAGCCGTGGAATATTGGCCCTATACCACACCACCTCATGCCTTATTGCTTAATTCTACAATGGAAAAATATATATATATTTGCAGTGTCCACTATAACCATCATGACGGGATATCAATAAAATAATACTTCGGCAGCAAATAACTTCACAACTACTGCCACTGTCCTTTTGAAGGCTGCTGTTGCAGCATTCAATTTAATCCTTTAGTAACCAACATCATTCTAAATCTCCCCACCAATGTCTATGTCTTGTGGCTGATAGTGACCGGAGGGGAAGGCTTGGTGGCCTCAGACTTCTTTACTCTCAACCAGTCTACGTCTGAAATACTGTATTCTACCAGTTTGTCTGCCAATGGAAAACCTGTGCAACAGTGAATGGAGCAGATTTTACTTGAACAAAATGTTTCCTGTTTTTCCCTTATGAAAGAGGAACTGCTGCATAGATGTAGCGACATAGATTGCCTCGTTGCTCCTTAACTGAAGGAAATGTGCTTAAACCATAGGGCGGAATTTGCGAGGAAATTGATAAGGCGCCTGTTGCTGTTATCAACATGTACTCTGGCCTCGAATGGCTTCCTGCAGTTTAGACTGACAAATGTATTGATGGTTGTTGTAGGCTACTTAAGCTAGCAATACGAGACTGAAATGTTACCATTGGATTCTGGTAAAACTGGTGTTGCCTACTCCTGTTGTCTCCTTCAACACAGCATTCCAACTGTGTCAAACCATATTTCAAATCACTTCTGTAATTTATAGACTGTCATTACCACGTTACAAAAAAAATAAAAAATGATGAGCAAAATGTTTTCCACCATTACCTTGGAACAGCTGTCACAGGGGGATTTCTGAGGAAGACAACCCAGTCATCTTCCTGGAAAGCAAGTGCAAAACTGCCCCAGTATCTGTGCATAATGGTGCTTTCAAGACAACAGGGAATTTGGAAAAAAGATGCCTACCTCTACTGTATGTAGAGCTTTTCCAAAGCTAGGCCACTGATCAGCTTCCACACTAATTTGCGTAGACTAACTAAATATCCTTGAATAGTTGAAAGTAACTAACTTTTCTTACGCAAGCTGTATGTTAAAGTAAATTTGCAGTGAGGTTGGGTTCATTATGTAGGCTAGCTACATTGACATCTGACCCATCTATTAACATTTGAACATTTTGGCCATGTACCGTTATCTCCACCGGGTACAGCCAGAAGAAGACTGGCCATCCCTCAGAGCCTGGTTCCTCTCTAGATTTCTACCTTTCTGCCTAGGTTCCTGAGTTTTTCCTTGCCACCGTGCTTCTACATTGCCTGCTGTTTGGGGTTTGGGGCTGGGTTTCTCTATAGCACTTTGTGACATTGGCTGATGTAAAAAGGGTTTCTAAATACATTTGATTGATTTACTAATTTGCCCAACAAAAGGACACCATCATTTCAATGTGTAGCTGGGTGGGTGGGTGGGGGGGTCTGGAGTTTAGAAGTTATCATTAGCCCTATAAATCTGGTGCCAAATTCATATTAATAATACACTTTCACCTTTGGATATTGTCTTGTATATGAAGGATGGTTGGTTGATTTCAAATGTAATCTACAAGTAAATTTAGAGTGAGATTGAGTTTATGTAGCCTACATTGACATCTAATTTGCCCAACAAAATACACCATCATTTCAACGTGTAGCTAGGTATACAATCATTCATCCAAGGATGATTGGATCTTTGGAAGTTTAGAAGTAGTCACTATTAGCCCTGTAAATAAACATTACCGTTGGATATTATAAGCTATTCATCAAATACTGTATATACACATTAGGAACACCTCCCCACCCGCCCCTTTTGCCCTCAGAACAGCCTCTTCGTCAGGGCATGGACTCTACAAGTGGTCGAAATCATTCCACAGGGATGCTGGCCCATGTTGACTCCAATGCATCTACCCGTTGTCAAGTTGGCTGTATGTCCTTTGGGTGGTGGACCATTCTTGATACACATGGGAAACTGTTGAGTGTGAAAACTCAGCAGCGTTGCAGTTCTTGACACAAAACAGTGCGCCCCCCTCCCCTCAGACATTTACCCTGCCCCCACCCCAATGGACATTAATCATTGCTACAGTTGTAATATTTATATATTCTTATTTTTGTTTCATTCACTTCCCTTTGACCTGCACTGTTGGAGCTCAGAGTGTAAGAATTTCACTTTACGCTGCAATTACATCTGCAACCATGTGCTTGTGACTAATAGAATCAAATCATCTCAAATAAAATATGTCTAATCAACTATGAAATACAACAATTTCAAACCACCCAAAATATAGGATGGAAAATATATTTTTAAATGTTTCTAAGTGGAATTTTCAATGCAATTTCAACATGTACATACAGTTGAAGTCGGAAGTTTACATGCACCTTAGCCAAATACATTTAAACTCAGATTTTCACAATTCCTGACATTTAATCCCAGTAAAAAAATCCCTGTTTTAGGTCAGTTAAGATCACCACTTTATTTTAAGAATGTGAAATGTCAGAATAATAGTAGAGAGAAGGATTTATTTCAGCTTTCATTTCATTCATCACATTCCCAGTGGGTGAGAAGTTTACATACATTCAATTAGTATTTGGTAGCATTGCCTTTAAATTGTTTAAATTGGGTCAAACGTTTTGGGTAGCCTTCCACAAGCTTCCCACAATAAGTTGGGTGAATTTTGGCCCTTTCCTCCTGACAGAGCTGGTGTAACTGAGTGATGTTTCTAGGCCTCCTTGCTCGCACACACTTTTTCAGTTCTGCCCACAAATGTTCTATAGGATTGAGATCAGGGCTTTGTGATGGCCACTCCAATGCGTTGACTTTGTTGTTCTTAAGCCATTTTGCCACAACTTTGGAAGTATGCTTGGGGTCATTGTCCATTTGGAAGACCCATTTGCGACCAAGCTTTAACTTCCTGACTGATGTCTTGAGATGTTGCTTCAATATATCCACATCATTTTGCTTCCTCGTGATGACATCTATTTTGTGACGTGCACCAGTCTCTCCTGCAGCAAAGCACCCCTACAACATGATGCTTCCACCCCAAGCTTCACGGTTGGGATGGTGTTCGTCGGCTTGCAAGCCTCCCCCTTTTTACTCCAAACAAAACGATTGTCACTACGGCCAAACAGTTCTATTTTTGTTTCATCAGACCAGAGGACATTTCTCCAAAAAGTACAATCTTTGTTCCCATGTGCAGTTGCCAACCGTAGTCTGGCTTTTTTATGGCTGTTTTGGAGCAGTGGCTTCTTCCTTGCTGAGCGGCCTTTCAGGTTATGTCGATATAGGACTCGTTTTACTGTGGATATAGATACTTTTGTACCCGTTTCCTCCGGCATCTTCACAAGGTCCTTTGCTGTTGTTCTGGGATTGACTTGCACTTTTCGCACCAAAGTTCGTTCATCTCTAGGAGACAGAATGCGTCTCCTTCCTGAGTGGTATGGCGGCTGCGTGGTCCCATGGTGTTTATACTTGCGTACTATTGTTTGTACAGATGAACGTGGTACCTTCAGGCGTTTGGAAATTGCTCCCAAGGATGAACCAAACTTGTGGAGGGCTACAATTTTTTTTCTGAGGTCTGGCTGATTTCTTTTGATTTCCCCATGACGTCAAGCAAAGAGGCACTGAGTTTGAAGGTAGGCCTTGAAATACATCCACAGGTAGACCTCCAATTGACTCAAATGATGTCAATTAGCCTATCAGATTCTTCTAAAGCCATGACATTATTTCTGGAATTTTCCAAGCTGTTTAAAGGCACAGTCAACTTACTTTATGTAAACCTCTGACCCAATGGAATTGTGATACAGTGAGTTAAAAGTGTAATAATCTGTCTGTAAACAATTGTTGGAAAAATTACTTGTGTCATGCACAAAGTAGATGTCCTAACCGACTTCACAAACTATAGTTTGTTAACAAGAAATTTGTGGAGTGGTTGAAAAACGAGTTTTAAATGACTCCAACCTAAGTGTATGTAAACTTCCGACTTCAACTGTAGTTCTGATTATACTGAAATAAGATGTAACAACCTTTTAGCCAGTTTAAGTCAATATATTTAAGTTGAAGTGTTACCCTAATTTCAATTTTTACAAAGCTGGTTGAAATTAGATTAACTTTTAGTTTATGACTTTTTTCAAATCACAGACAGTGTCACCAGCAAAGCACCTCCACCTCAAATCAAATGTTATTGGTCACATACACATGATTAGCAGATGTTAATGCAAGTGTAGCGAAATGCTTGTTCTAGTTCTGACAATGCAGCAATATCTAACAAGTAATCTAACAAATTCACAACAACTACCTTGTACACAGAAACATAAAGGGATGAATATGAATATGTACATATAAATATATGGATGAGCGATGACCGTGCGGGATAGGCAAGATACAGTAGATGGAATAGAATACAGTATATACATAAGAGATGAGTAATTTAGGATATGTAAACATTAAAGTGGCGATATTTAAAGTGATTAGTGATACCTTTATTAAGTCCATTTCTTAAAGTGGCCAGAGATTTGAGTCTGTATGTTGGCAACAGCCTCAATATGTTAGTGATGGCTGTTTAACAGTCTGATGGCCTTGAGATAGAAGCTGTTTTTCAGTCTCTCGGTCTCCGCTTTGATGCAACTGTACTGACCTCACCTTCTGGATGATAGCGGGGTGAACAGGCAGTGGCTCGGGTGGTTGTTGTCCTTGATTATCTTTTTGGCCTTCCTGTGACATCGGGTGCTGTAGGTGTCCTGGAGGGCAGGTAGTTTGCCCCCGGTGATGCATTGTGCAGACCGCACCACCCTCTGGAGAGCCTTGCCGTTGAGGGCGGTGCAGTTGCCGTACCAGGCGGTGATACAGCCGGACAGGATGCTCTCCATTGTGCATCTGTAAATGTTTGTGAGTGTTTTAGATGACAAGCCAAATTTCTTCAGCCTCCTGAAGTTGAAGAGGCGCTGTTGCCCCTTCTTCACCACGCTGTCTGTGTGGGTGGACCATTTCAGTTTGTCTGTGATGTGTATGCCGAGGAACTTTAAAAACTTTCCACCTTCTCCACTACTGTTCCGTCGATGTGGATGGGGGGGGGGGGGGGGGGGCTGCTGTTTCCTGAAGTCCACAATCATCTCCTGTGTTTTGTTGATGTTGAGTGAGAGGTTATTTTCCTGTCACCACACTCCGAGGGCCCTCACCTCCTCCCTGTAGGCCGTCTCATCATTGTTGGTTATCAAGCCTACCACTGTAGTGTCGTCTGCAAACTTGATGATTGAGTTAGAAGCGTGTATGGCCACGCAGTCATAGGTGAACAGGGAGTACAGGAGAGGGCTGAGAACGCACCCTTGTGGGGCCCCAGTGTTGCGGATCAGCGGGGTGGAGATGTTGTTTCCTACCTTCACCACCTGGGGGCGGCCCGTCAGGAAGTCCAGGACCCAGTTGAACAGGGCTGGGTCAAGACCCAGGGTCTCGAGCTTAAATGGCAAGTTCGGAAGGTACGATGGTGTTAAATGCTGAGCTGTAGTCAACGAACAGCTTTCTTACATCGGTATTCCTCTTGTCCAGATGGGATAGGGCAGTGTGATGGCAATTGCATTGTCAGTGGACCTATTGCAGCGGTAAGCAAATTGGAGTGGGTCTAGGGGATCAGGTAGGGTGGTGGTGATATGATCCTTGACTAGTCTCTCAAAGCACTTCATGATGATGGAAGTGAGTGCAACGGGGCGATAGTCATTTAGTTCCATGCTTCACGGTGGGAACCACACATGCAGAGATCATCCATTCACCTACTATGCGTCTCACAAAGACACGGTAGTTGGAACCCAAAATCTCAAATTTGTACTCAGCCGACCAAAGGACAGATTACCAGTCTAATGGCCATTGCTCGTGTTTTTTGGCCCAAGCAAGTCTCTTCTAATTATTGGTGTCCTTTAGTAGTGGTTTCTTTGCAGCAATTCAACCATAAAGGCCTGATTCACGCAGTCTCCTCTGAACAGTTGATGAAGCATTTATTTGGGCCACAATCTGAGGTGCAGTTAACCTCTGCAGCAGAGGTAACTCTGGGTCTTCCTTTCCTGTGGCGGTCCTCATGAGAGCCAGTTTCATCATAGCGCTTGATGGTTTTGCGACTGCACTTGAAGAAACTTTCAAAGTTCTTACAATTTTCCAGATTGATGTCTTAAATGTCTTAAAGTAACGATGGACTCTTTGCTTATTTGAGCTGTTCTTGCCATAATATGGACTTGGTCTTTTACCAAATAGGGCTGTATTCTGTATACCACCCTAACTTGTCACAACACAACTGATTAGCTAAAACGCATTAAGGAAAGAAATTCCACAAATTCACTTTTAAACAAGGCACATCTGTTAATTGAAATGCATTCCAGGTGACTACCTCATGAAGCTGGGTGAGAGAATGCCAAGAGTGTGTCAAAGAGTGGCTACTTTGAAGAATCTCAAAAATAAAATATATTTTTGATTTGTTTAACACTTTTTTGGTTACTACATGATTCCATGTGTTCTTTCATAGTTGATGTCGTCACTATTATTCTACAATGTAGAAAATAATAAAAATAAAGGAAAACCCCGGTATGAGTATGTGTGTCCAAACCTTTGACAGATACTGTTTATTAAGTAAATAGTACAATAACGTTTAACTTTTTTTTTTCAGCTTTAATTTTAAAAAGCATTTAATGTCTGGATTTTACTGTTTTGTCTCAATACTTTTGATATTCTGCTATGTATTACACTTAGAAAAATGTTGTTCATTTGAAAATATTGAATACACCGGTTTAGAAAAATAGTCAAATAAATGGTAACTATATATTAATAAATAAATAACCGATTTAGAGTAACTATTTTGTCAGATTCTTTGGAATTATCCTAAGTGAATTGACGGTGTACCATCCTTTTCTCTCTTGACATAGGTTGCATCTGGTACAAAATGAGGTTATTCCACCACGTTTCAAGGTCGGCCATGAAGTTAACACTAATATTCACAATCACTGCAACAACAACAAAAAAATCATGGGAAAGCACCTCAAGTGAAAATGGGTAACCTCTGTAGTTTGTTAGACCACTGGCGCCACCTTGAGTTGTAACATGTGATACACAGGGGCTTGACTACTCATGGGCATATGGAATATTAGAAACTGGGTGGATCGAGCCTTGAATGTTGATTGGCTTATAGCAGACTGGATACAACGGGTATGACAAAACATATTTTTACTGCTCTAATTACGTTGGTAACCAGTTTATAATAGCAATAAGGCACCTCAGGGGGTTTGTGGTATATTTGGCCAATATACCACACCTCAGGGCTGTGGCCAGGCACGCCGCATTGCGCCGTGCATCAGGACAGCCCTTAGCCGTGGTATATTTGCCCTATAACACACCTCCTCGGGCTTTATTGCTTAAGTAACCAAGCTAAAGCAGACCCATGCAACCTATTACAACAGTAAGAATCCTTTTCTTTTTGCCATTTCAACAACACCCCTCCTCTCTCACATATGACTTCATTAAACTACAACTCTTTCAATGGCATCGATATAAAAAATAAAAAACGGTTTCTATAAGTTTCACAGTTTCAAGGCTTACACAATGATAACAAACAAGGCCAAAATACTGTATATCAAAAACATGTGTTAACAAAAGAACATTCTCTCGGTAAGTATGACACTCATCGGTATCTTCCAACAAGTTGAGACACGGAAGCGTGTGATTAAATCGGGCTTGTGTTCCTGTTTATCCTCTTTCTTTTCTTACGTAGTCCTCCACACCCATACCATCTCCGTCCACTGCCATTGTGTGTGCCGCTGTGCTAATCGGAACTCTGAAATTTCCAACTTGCAAACTGGTTGAACGCGGCACGTGTACCACTACAACCAGTTAGCAAGTCGGAAATGTTCTGACTAGCACATGAACACTGAATGGGTCCCCACAGCTCGAGGGGAAGACAGGAAATGACAGGTACAAGTTGGCTCATTCTGACAGATCTCCCTGCTCAATACATGTCTTCTCCCTCACCACCTTGGCCATGCCTTCCTGCTGTAGCGGGGTAAAGGTTAACAAAAACACACCATGTTACTCACCTTTTAAGAGAGATCAGGGACAAGTTTCATTACGTGTCTCAAAGTAGGAGTGCTGATCTAGGATCAGGTCCCCGTTCTCATTCATTATGTCCTTAAAGACTAAACTGAGCCTAGATCAGCACTCCTACTCTGGGACGCTTTGTGAATAAAGGATCAGTTCTGAAATCTTGATAAAAAGGGAACCATGAAAGTGTCAACAAAATCAAAGCAATACCATATATTGGCTCAACTTGCTACATATACATAATGTGCTGAAAATCCCAATAATTCTAAAGTGACATGCATGTGGGGAAACTGTTTTTAAATTCGGTGTTACAGTCTGATGCACTGTTCAAATTCAGTGCTCAGTTTAAGACTATGACCTTTAGTATTACTTACTTAGTGGTCCTATTTGGAAGTTAAACTACACCAAGGAGACAGGCTAACATTAATACAAATATTGTATATACATGCATACACACACCTTCTCCTCTGTGTCGGCGAGGATAAGAATCACGTCTTCCACGTCATACTGCAGTGTGCCGTCTTCTGAAATGTGACCCTCCAGCGTCACTCCCTGATATCACACCACCACATAAACAACTTTGTTAGATAAATACTCAGCACAAATGTTTCATCAAAATATAACATTTTGAATTAAAGTGCTAAGGACTTTACTTCCCTCATGTAAGGCTCAAGCTTAAATTGTTTGCATTGTAAATCATGTACTGATGTCAATGGAGTCTCAAGTTAGGACTGGGCCCATACAGTATGTGCTGGCAATAGATACCTAATGCACTGAGCTAGTCATTAATTAATACATTTATATTTACACCACTTCAGGCATGTGAAACACTGAGGTCTTCTCACTTTATCCAAAAACATGGCCTTCATAATTGATTGACTAACATCTACATTTCAAAGACTGTTCGGACAATAGACTCTATATACACACACACCACACTATAATATATTATAAAGAGAATACCATTACTAGCAAAGTGAATCACCTTGTAAATGAAACCAGGTGGATTCTGGGAGTCCGAGTCATTTCCAGTGCTCTCTGTGTCACCTGCCTGCAGCGCCTGGGAAGCTCCTTCTCCCTTCTCTTCCACCACCTCCACTTGGCTGGCCTCTGCAGGGGGGAAGGAGTGCCTCACAGAGGGGGGTAAGGAAAGTTGTGGCGCAGGACACGGTGGAGCCTTCGCTTTGCCATGCTCTGGAAGATCAGCCTGGTCAGTGTCATGTGGGACTTCGCTCTCTGTGGACTCAGCCACAGCCTTCTGACTGGTAATGACCTCACCTCCAGAGGTCACCTCTGACCTTTGAACCTGCTCTTCTATGGCAGAGGAGTCCTGCAATTGGCTAAGGCCCTGCTCTTCCGAAGCACCGCCCTCTTGGAGGTCACTCAGACCCTCTGAAGCGACGTCACCCCCGACCCCGTTGTCGCTGTCGCACGCCGACCGTCTGTTGGGTGTGGTGGTGCCGTTGGAGCTCAGCTCGTCCGAGAAGTCGGACGTTTCGGAGGTGAAGACGCTGGGGTCCGCCGTGCCAGTGCCCTCGTCAGCCTCTCCTGAGATGGCAGCAGGCTCCTCAGGGATGCTCTGGGTACAGGTCTCTTTGCCGTTCTCCGGGGCTGTGGATGCGTGGAGAGCTGTGTGTTCCGAGGGGAAGGCTGTGTTACAGGGGATGGGCGCTGAGATGACCAGGGATTTTCTCTTCTTGGACTTGGTGCTAAGAGAGGATATAGAGGGTGAGATGATCTGGCTGGTTAGCAGGTTGGATATTCTTAGATGCCAGATTCTAGACTTGATGAGAAGAAAACTATTCAAATTAAAGTATATTTATTTTTTCTACATGGAAAATGAATGAATAAAAAGTTAAATAAATTCTCAAACTTCTCACATGACTATATTACCACCAACTATCACATAATAAAGACTATAAGGGGTTAAAGAAAAGTGGTACATCTGAAACACTGACCTGTTAAGGCCCTTGATGATAAAAGCTTTTCCTGAATGCTGAGTCTCCAGCTTCTTCATCACGCTGTAAAGCTCATGGTTCAGCTGCAATCAAGTGTGGTTATTCTATTAGTCAATACCAGTTGACTTGCAGTACATTTCTTCATCTGAACAGCGAGATACTATACTACATCATACAGTCAATGATTTAGATCTGTGATAAAGATGTGTTAAATATATTGTGATGTTTTATTCTTTTTGGGAGAATAACATCCATATCAGAATGTAGGAAAAACAGGCTTACCACACTCATTTCCTTATAGAAGACATCCCTCAGGTTGGAAATGTTTTGAAAGACGGTCACGTAGCATCCAATCCGGCTTTAGACAAGAGGGAAAATGTTCTGTTATACTAGAGCAACAGTAGCCCCTCCCTATTTCCCCGTTTGGTGCCTAATGAACACGACCCCAATGTGCTGTGGTCCATTGACATCACCTTTGATAGAGAACAGGAAGCTCCTCCCTCATCTCTTTGGTGATTTCCTCAAACACAGTCTGGGCTTTGTTGAACTCTTCCTCTGCCTGATCAGAGAGATCAGAGTCCAAATGCTTTGTGTCTTTATCCAAATACATAGACAAAGAACAAAAAAAAGCTGTATAGATTCAATTTACATTTAATTTTCAACACACCTTGGTGATTTTGGCATCGTCTTTCTTCTTGGCATTCTGCAGCGCCTCCAAGTGGTGGCGTGAGGAATCATAGTCTACTAGCTTCCGACCACGTTTGGCTACTCGTTCCTAAGAAGCAGGGGGAGAAGCGATATTTCTGAGCACAATTCCCATGAGCCACATGGCACTAGTCTCTCATGATTGTTTGTAGGACCAATCAGCAATGTAAACACATGGGGAGAGAAGAGTTTTGACGTGAACTAGTTCTATCGGACCAGAAACAATTGATAAGATTATAATCAGACACTACCTTGACTTCATGAAACTGTCCAGTGTAATTCTCCATGGTGCGAACTATCTGGTCTGCTAGTTTCTCTTCATAATCATTCCACAGCAAGTCCTCACTCTGTAGTGAAAAATAAAATGTTATAAATAAACCTTCAGGCTGCTTTCTACTATACAACAGAAATATTTGCCAAAAGCAAATCAAATGTTATTGGTCACATACACATATTTAGCAGATGTTATTGCCAGTGTAGTGAAATGCTTGCGTTCTTAGCTCCAACAGTGCAGTAATATCTAACAATACACACAAATTTAAAAAGTAAAAATTGAATTTAGAAATATTAGGACGAGCAATGTCGGAGTCCAGAGTGTGTGTAATATTTAAGCAATAAGGCCCGAGGGGGTGTGGTATATGGCCCCGAAGCATCCTGGAGTGCCTGGATACAGCCCTTAGCCGTGGTATATTGGCCATATACCACAAACCCCTGAGGTGCCTTATTGCTATTATACTGGTTACCAATGTAATTAGAGCAGTAAAAATAAACGTTTTGTGATACCCATGGTATAAGGTCTGATATACCAGGGCTGTCAGCCAATTTTAAATTGTTTTTATTTAACCAGGTAGGCCAGTTGAGAACAAGTTCTCATTTACAACTGCGACCTGGCCAAGATAAAGCAAAGCAGTGCGACAAAAACAACAGAGTTACACATGGGATAAACAAACGTACAGTCAATAACACAATAGAAAAGTCTACAGTTGAAGTCGGAAATTTACATACACCTTAGCCAAATAAACTGAGTTTAAATTTTCACAATTCCTGACATTTAATCCTCGTTAGAATTCCGTGTCTTAGGTCAGTTAGGATCACCACTTTATTTTAAGAATGTGAAATGTCAGAATAGTAGTAGAGAATGAATTATTTCAGCTTTTATTTCTTTCATCACATTCCAACTGGGTCAGAAGTTTTACATACACTCAATTAGTATTTGGTAGCATTGCCTTTAAATTGTTTAACCTGGGTCAAACGTCTCAGGTAGCCTTCCACAAGCTTCCCACAATAAGTTGGGTGAATTTTGGCCCATTCCACCTGACAGAGCTGGTGTAACAGAGTCAGGTTTGTAGGCCTTCTTGCTCCCACACGCTTTTTCAGTTCTGCCCACAAATGTTCTATAGGATTGAGGTCAGGGCTTTGTGATGGCCACTCCAATACCTTGATTTTGTTGTCCTTATGCTATTTTTCCACAACTTTGGAAGTACGCTTGGGGTCACTGACCATTTGGAAGACCCATTTGCAACCAAGCTTCAACTTCCTGACTGATGTCTTGAGATGTTGCTTCAATATATCCACCTCATTTTGCTTCCTCATGATGCCACCTATTTTGTGAAGTGCACCAGTCCCTTCCTGCAGCAAAGCACACCCACAACATGATGCTGCCACCCCCGTGCTTCACGGTTGGGGTGGTGTTCTTTGGCTTGCAAGCCTCCCCCTTTTTCCTCCAAACATAACGATGGCCATTATGGCCAAAATGTTCCATTTTTGTTTCATCAGACCAGAGGACATTTCTCCAAAAAGTACAATCTTTGTTCCCATGTGCAGTTGCAAACCGTAGTCTGGCTTTTTTATGGCAGTTTTGGAGCAGTGGCTTCTTCCTTGCTGAGCGGCCTTTCAGGTTATGTCGATATAGGACTCGTTTTACTGTGGATATAGTTACTTTTGTACCTTTTTCCTCCAGCAATTTTTCGTCTGAGGTCTTGGCTGATTTATTTTGATTTTCCCATGATGCCAAGCAAAGAGGCACTGAGTTTAAAGGTAGGCCTTGAAATACATCCACAGGTACACCTCCAATTGACTCAAATGATATCAATTAGCCTATCAGAAGCTTCTAAAGCATTACATAATTTTCTGGAATTTTCCAAGCTGTTTATTAAAGGCAGTCAACTTAGTGTATGTAAACTTGTTGGAAAAATGTCTTGTGTCATGCACAAAGAAAAGGTCCTAACCGACTTGCCAAAACTGTAGTTCGTTAACAATACATTTGTGGAGTGGTTGAAAAACAAGTTTTAATGACTCCAACCTAAGTTTATGTAAACTTCCGACTTCAACTGTACCTGCTGGAGCGCGTGCTACGGGTGGGTGCTGCTACGGTGACCAGTGAGCTGAGATAAGGCGGGGCTTTACTTAGCAAAGACTTATTGAACACCTAGAGCCAGTGGGTTTGGCGACGAATATGTAGTGAGGGCCAGCCAACGAGAGCATACAGGTCGCAGTGATGTTGTAGTATATGGGGCTTTGGTGACAAAATGGATGGCACTGTGATAGACTCCATCCAGTTTGCTGAGTGTTGGAGGCTATTTTGTAAATGACATTGCCAAAGTCAAGGATCGGTAGGATTTTCAGTTTTACGAGGGTATGTTTGGCAGCATGAGTTAAGGAGGCTTTGTTTTGAAATAGGAAGCCGATTCTAGATTTAATTTTGGATTGGAGATGCTTAATGTGAGTCTGGAAGGAGTTTACAGTCTAATCAGCATTTAGGGCCCGAACCAACCAGTTTGTTTGTTTGTTTGTGCGTCTGTGAGTGAGATGGGATGTTTAGACATTATGGACAGTATGTGGATAGAATATTTAGTATATCTGAAGAATATGTACAGCAATAGTTGAACAGGATGGCCTTGACTAGAATACAGTACAAACATATGAAGTGGGTAAAACAGTATGTAAACATTATCAAAGTGACCAGTGTTCAATGACTATGTACACAGGGTAGCAGTCTCCATGGTGCATGGTTGAATACCGGGTGGTAGCCGGCTAATAACAGTGACTAAAGTTCAGGGCAGGGTACCGGCTAGTGGTGACTATTTAACAGTCTGATGGCCTTGAGACTGAAAAACAGCTTCGGTCTCTGTCCCAGCTTTGATGCACCTGTACTGACCTCGCCTTCTGGATGGTAGCGGGGTAACAAGCCATGGCTCGGGTGGCTGAGGTCCTTGATGATTTTCTTGGCCTTCCTATGACACCAGGTGCTGTAGGGCAGGCAGTGTGCCCCCGGTGATGTGTTGGGCAGACCACACCACCGTCTGGAGAGCCCTGTGGTACCATGCGGTGATACAGTCCGACAGGATGCGCTCAATGGTGCATCTGTAAAAATTAGAGTGGGTCTTTGGGGCCAAGACTAATTTCTTCAGCCTCCTGAGTTAGAAGAGGCGCTGTTGCGCCTTCTCCACCACACTGTATGGGTGGACCATTTCAGATTGTCAGTGATGTGTACGACGAGGAACTTGAAGCTTTTCACCTTCTCCACTGCGGCCCTGTTGATGTGGATGGGTGCATGCTCCCTCTGCTGTTTCCCACGATCAGCTCTTTCATTTTGTTGACATGGAGGTTATTTTCATGGCACCACTCCGCCAGGGCCCTCACCTCCTCCCTGTAGGTGGTCTTGTCATTGGTAATCAGGCCTACATCTGTTGTGTCGTCTGCAAACTTGATGATTGAGTTGGAGACGTGCATAGCCACGCAGTCATGGGTTAATAGGGAGTACAGGAGGGGGCTGAGCATGCACCCTTGTGGGGCCCGCACTGAGGATCAGCATGGCAGATGTGTTGCTACCTACCCTCACCACCTGAAGGTGGCCCGTCGGGAAGTCCAGGACCCAGTTGTACAGGGCAGGGTTCAGACCCAGGGCCCCAAGCTTAATGATGAGCTTGGAGGGTACTATGGCGTTGAAGGCTGAGCTGTAGTCAATGAACAGCATTCGTACATAAGTATTCCTCTTGGTCAGATGGGATAGGGCAATGTGATGGCGATTGCGTCATCTGTGGATCTGTTGGGGCGGTATGCAAATTGCAGTGAGTCTAGGGTGTCAGGTAAGGTAGAGGTGATATGATCCTTGACTAGTCTCTCAAAGCACTTCATGAAGACAGAAGTGAGTGCTACGGGCAATACTCATTTAGTTTAGTTACCTTCGCTTTCTTGGGTACAGGAACAATGGTGGACATCTTGAAGCAAGTGTGGACAACAGACTGGGATAGGGAGAGATTGAATATGTCTGTGCATGCTCTGAGGATGAGGCTAGGGATGCCGTCTGGACCGGCAGCCTTGCGAGGGTTAACACACTTAAAATGTCTTACTCATGTTAACCACAGAGCACGAGAGCTCACGGTAGCCTGCATCGGCAGTACTGTTTCCCTTGAAGTGGGTGAAGGTGTTTAGCTTGTTTTGGGGAGCAAGACGATGTCCCCAACATCGCTTGTTTTCCCTTTATAATCTATGATTGTCTGGAGTCCCTGCCACATAAGTCTGGTGTCTGAGCCGTTGAATTGCGAATCCACTTTGTCTCTATACTGACTGTTTGTACGCCACCATATTCCCAGTCACCGTGCCGTGGTTAAATGCAGTGGTTCACGCTTTCATTTTTGCGCGAATGCTGCCATCTATCCATGGTTTCTGGATCGGATAGGTTTTAATCGTACAGTGGGAAAATCCCCTATAGACTTCCTGATGAATCCAGCCACCGTGTCAGTGTATACTAACAATTATTATAAATACACACCGAAAGAACTGCCTCACCTGAAACATGAAAAGCACTTCTGCCTAACTGTAGTCTGAAAATGAAACTCTGGTCAACAGACTGGTATTTTGTATACTCTGCTCTTATTTAATAGTTCTCAGACCAACATTTTGGTCAATAGATCTTCGTCAGGGGTTCTTCCTCTAGTCTACAACAAAATCCACTTGTCTGAAAACACCCATCTATGGCCCACCTCCATGATGACAGACAGGTCCTCTCCTCCCTGCCAGTCAGGTTCGTAGACATCTCTTAACGTCTGGGACAGTCGCTTGGAAGTCTCATGCATCACTGTGGAGAAGGACAGAAGGAACGTGTGAACTAGAGCAAAACTAATGCATTTAGATGACACTTTAAAGCTAATAGCTATTGTTCAGGACAGCCAAGTGAGAAAGTAGAGATGTGTAGATGGGTAGCTTGCCTAGCAGATACCTTGTTAGCTAGACCAAGGGTCAGAGTCTGGGGATGTGGGTTGAATGTTTGAAACTAGGGTTGTATTCATTAGGCACCAAACTGATGGAAACAGAACATGAACTTTTCCAATAAGAAACGCTTGTTTTCTGTTGCAAAACGTTTTGCTTTGGTGTGCACTAATGAATAGCACTAAGCTTTTGGCCTTTACACAGCTCGTATGACAAAAATCAGCATGGACGGCACATTTAGATGAAATGGTTTTGGGGCACACTGCAGAGTCGGCTACACCTACACTTAAAGGTCAAAACAAGACGGGCTTCACTTGAAGTGGTATGCAAATGGTAGCGCCAACAACAAAAACACATTATTGTTCCTGCTCAAATTAATAACCCGTTCATTTGCAGAGTCTGCCCTTTTTAATGGCTGGTAGTTCTTTGTTTTTATAAATTGACAGTTATGCTACCAGAGAGGTTTTGAAAGTATGGTCAGTTTACACAACAACAAAAAATAATAACATCAAATTAAAAAAAAAGACTGGCCAGTGTGTTAAGTTGAACACTACTGTACAAGATATAGCCCTCCTACTATATTAAACAGTTTAAAGAAGACCAAAGTAATGATTTCAGATCTTTTGGCCATGAAAATACCTATATATAAAAAAAATTACTTGATATTTGGTTTTGACCAGAATATGGCAGCTTGAACTGCCCAAATGTGCATGGCAACACTACAAATAAGTACTGAGTCTATAACCTGTTTTTCTTCAATTAAGAAACCGGTAATGTATTTGATTAGACTAATCAGATCTAGGGCCGTAGGTGCTCTCATGCCCGAGAGCAACCGCTGCTATGGATTGAGATGTAGACAGATCCTACCTTTCACTGCACTGAAGTATGCTTTGACTTCTTTGAATAGCCTGCCGCCATCATTCTGTTGGTTGTAAAGATAGAATCTTCTATGAGGGGGTTATATTTCCTTACAGTGAGAACATCCATCAAAAGACCCTTTCCAGTTTGACTTCACCTTTATAGAAGATAAATCTCCCATAAACATTATAAGAGACCAGGAACTTCACAATTCAAGTTGTACAGTCACATTTTGGAAACATTTCACAAACAATAACAGTACAAAGTGTACGAGTATTAAGTGACACTTGAGTCATTTCAATTTGTCCCTTCAAAAACAAGTCAAATGGTTATATTTTTGTGCTTCAAGGAGCAAGAGAAACCAATGACTTTAAAAACATTTCAGTATAAAGGAGGATATTGTTTTACACAAGACAGTCTGGTGAAAATATCACGGGTGCGTCCTACTCGGTTTCGCAATAGAAGTGCGATATAAGAGTGAAAACTGTCTAAGGGTGGAGCTCCTTCCTGTGACATGTCATGTTATCGGCATGCACAAAATTGGTCAGAGCTGAGAAAAGTCAGAGGTTAACGGACAGGTCGTCATGGAATTTATTAAAATTATTTCGGAGAAAATGTTCAGACTAATGACTATTTCTCAAATGATACATGCTGATTTGGTGAAATGCCCCAAAACACGGCGATTTAAGATGGCACACAGCTCTGAGGGCAGTTAAACGGTTAACCTAACGTCAGATATGGCTCACTTTCAAGATATAAACTGAATCTATCGGAGAACATTTGTATGGTTGACCAACACAAGGACAGTAAAAACAAAATTATTAAGCAGACAAAACATCTGTTATAAAGTGCTTTTTCCCAAACGAGTGACTGACCAGTGGCTAGAGTCAGTAAGCCATTTGACAGCATATCAGCCAGTAAAATGACATGTTTACTAAGAATGTAAACAAAGTGCAAGGAAGACCACCGTTCCAAATGCCTGGAGTTTAAATCCATTAAATTAGCAATGCAAAAAAGTTTCAGTCGTGTGAATATGGTCCTTATGTGACTTAGGGGATGAAGAGACTAGAGGTCGACCGATTATGCTTTTTCAACGTCGATACCGATTATTGGAGGACCAAAAACCGTCGATACTGATTAATCGGCCGATTTTTTTAAATATTTTTTTGTAATAATGACAATTACAACAATACTGAATGAACACTTATTTTAACTTAATATAATACATCAATAAAATAAATTTAGCCTCAAATAAATAATGAAACATGTTCAATTTGGTTTAAATAATGCAAAAACAAAGTGTTGGAGAAGAAAGTAAAAGTGCATTATGTGCCATGTAAGAAAGCTAACGTTTAAGTTCCTTGCTCAGAACATATAAAAGCTGGTGGTTCCTTTTAACATGAGTCTTCAATATTTCCAGGTAAGAAGTTTTAGGTTGTAGTTATTATAAGAATTATAGGACTATTTCTCTCTATACGATTTGTATTTCATATACCTTTGACTATTTGATGTACTTATAGGCACTTCAGCATTGCCAGTGTAACAGTATAGCGCCCGTCCCTCTCCTCGCTCCTACCTGGGCTCGAACCAGGAACACATCGACAACAGCCACCCTCGAAGCAACGTTAGCCATGTAGAGGAAGGGAAACGACTACTCCAAGTCTCAGAGCGAGTGACGTTTGAAACGCTATTCGCGCGCACCCCGCTAACTAGCTAGCCATTTCACATCGGTTACACCAGCCTAATCTCGGGAGTTGATAGGCTTGAAGTCATAAACAGCGCAATGCTTGAAGCATTGCGAAGAGCTGCTGGCAAAACGCACGAAAGTGCTGTTTGAATGAATGCTTACGAGCCTGCTGGTGCCTACCACCGCTCAGTCAGACTGCTCTATCAAATCATAGACTTAATTATAAACACACAGAAATACGAGCCTTAGGTCATTAATATGGTCGAATCCGGAAACTATCATCTCGAAAACAAAACGTTTATTCTTTCAGTGAAATACGGAACCGTTCCGTATTTTATCTAACGGGTGGCATCCCTAAGTCTAAATATTCCTGTTACATTGCACAACCTTGAATGTTATGTCATAATTACGTAAAATTCTGGCAAATTAGTTCGCAACGAGCCAGACGGCCCAAACTGTTGCATATACCCTGACTCTGCATGCAATGAACGCAAGAGAAGTGACAATTTCACCTGGTTAATATTGCCTGCTAACCTGGATTTCTTTTAGCTAAATATGCAGGTTTAAAAATATATACTTCTGTGTATTAATTTTAACAAAGGCATTGATGTTTATGGTTAGGTACAGTCGTGCAACGATTGTGCTTTTTTCGCAAATGCGCTTTTGTTAAATCATCCCCCGATTGGCGAAGTCGGCTGTCTTTGTTAGGATGAAATAGTCTTCACACAGTTCGCAACGAGCCAGGCGGCCCAAACTGCTGCATGTATCCCTGACTCTGTTTGCAAGAGAAGTGACACATTTTCCCTAGTTAAAAGAAATTCATGTTAGCAGGCAATATTAACTAAATATGCAGGTTTAAAAATATATACTTGTGTATTGATTTTAAGAAAGACATTGATGTTTATGGTTAGGTACACATTGGAGCAACGACAGTCCTTTTTCGCGAATGCGCACCGATTATATGCAACGCAGGACAGGCTAGATAAACTAGTAATAATCATCAACCATGTGTAGTTAACTAGTGATTATGATTGATTGATTGATTGTTTTTTATAAGATAAGTTTAATACTAGCTAGCAACATACCTTGGCTTCTTACTGCAGTCGCGTAACAGGCAAGCTCCTCGTGGAGTGCAATGTAAAGCAGGTGGTTAGAGCGTTGGACTAGTAAACTGTAAGGTTGCAAGATTGAATCCCCGAGCTGACAAGGTAAAAATCTGTTGTTCTGCCCCTGAACAAGGCAGTTAACCCACCGTTCCTAGGCCGTCATTGAAAATAAGAATGTGTTCTTAACTGCCTTGCCTAGTTAAATTTAGGTGTAAAAAAATTAAACGAAAAAAATATAATAAAAAATAAAATGATTATTTATTTAAAAATCGGCCAAATCGGTGTCCAAAAATCCCGATTTCCGATTGTTATGAAAACTTGAGCAACCAACAGTAAGTACGACTCATTACCTAATATAAGTTACATAAAGTTTGTATCGATGTGCATCAGTCAGTATGTTAACATGCACACTAATAATTCGACATTACACTAATTATGGCAGTAGGCCGAGTATAGCAATAGCCATGTAAAAACTTTACTCTGCTTATATTAAATTGGCGTAAGGTCAAAATTGAAGTCTGCATACGCTGATTCAAACACCTGATTTTCTGAGCAATCTTTCTAATGATTAAAAAAATGTAAACTGCTTATACGGCTGGAACGCAGATTTAATAGATCTGCTGCTGTGCCAGCACCGGTAGTGCAAGACACCCTATGATGTGCAAGTTCGGAATAACTGAAAGTATGCATCTTAGAAATAGTTCTCATACAAACAATGTCCGTACTCAGAATCTAATAGGCTTTGCAAAAATAACATGGTTGAACGTTTATTTTGATTGAAGACAATGCATACATCGCCATCGGTACCTGTTGTTTGAGAAGGTTCTGGGAGTACTGCTCAAACTGTTCATCTTTTGTCTCCATGTTCTTACCCAGCTTCTGCATGACCTATGACAAGATGAAAACAAACATGTCTGAAACCTGTGGATAGGTCACCAGCTAACATTAAAAAGACTTGAGTCTCTAAACAGGTACTGTTGTTGAGGTTGACCAGTGTGAGGTACTAACAATCGCACTTACATTATACTAGGCCCTACGTTGTATTCCATAATGATTCTAATCAACGAGTTAAAAAGTGAACTGTAATAGGATAAGGGCCACACTATTTTCTATACAGAGGCCAACATCATTTCTCTCATTCCCCTTCCCAAAAATGACCTCTGTGGTTGACCCCAAATGATAGGAAGGAACTTGGGCACAACTGAACCGATTTAATTTGACATACACTACAATATCTGACACAACACATCAAACGACACTCTCTGTTCTGTTTTGAGGGTTTCAGCAGCAAAGTGAAACTAGCAGAGCAGAACCCAGGCCAAGCAGTGAACCACAAAGCCACCGAGTAAGAGTAGCAGGGGAGAGGAAGTGTACAGCAGAGGCAGGAAGTGGCATTTGCAAAAACATCAACAAAAAGGAATTAACAAACTAATACTGACAAAGCCCATGGAAATTCCTCCATAAAGGCGAGAGAGTTAATTCAGCTGATTTCTATTGGAATAGACAACTAAATTGATATAGGCTAGCTCAAAAAAAAGGTCAATGGAATATTGTTTGAACTGGGTTTATTTTTGTCTCAAGGAATTAAGCCGGGAGATCAACATCAAGGCTTACATTCAGCATAATGATTCTTCAAACAGATGAAATACTTAAACCCCCAGACAACAGTCAGCATCGATAGACAATGTCTGAAAAAATTGTATTACTGTAACAGACAACGTGGGCCTACTGTCACCATAATAATTTAATATCAATATGCATAAACAGGCCAATAACTTGAGCATCACTAGTTCAAGTAGCCCAAATAACACGGATAGTCGTGTAGAATTGCCACAATTCTTTAGGCTATCTTGATTACAGGGTAACGGAGATGCCACGGTTCACTAGTTGCTTACCTTCTCCTGAGCTCGATTCAATGACTTTTGTACCAGTTTGGCAAAACCTCCAGCCCCAGCCCCGATGTTTGGCCCCATCTTGTTCTCTGCCATCGTGTCTTCTCACTGCGGTCTATATATGAGTCCTCTTGTTAAGCCGCTGCTCTGGTGCTTATATCTGTTGAGTTACCTGGGGGGCGGAGAGGAAGATTCAGTTCCGATCTCAGAGGACTCTCTCTAACACACACGCGACTTAGCTGTAGTATACCTATGTAATGTTTGTGCCAGCTTCAAAAATGTTATCTTGCAATGAAACGGGTAATAACATGCTGGTTTCAAAATAAGTCGACAGACAACATGAAACATGCTCGATCCTCTTGTTCAAACTTGTAAAATAGTCAGTGAATATTACGTTGCGACAGGAGGGCGGTGTCTTTAGAGATATTTACCCAATATCCAAGAAATTGCTTCAACATGATAAAGACTAGACTTGACTCACCTCCGTGATTCACACCATGCTTATCCCGTCATCGACAAGTAAACGCAATGCTTTTGCGCAACCAAACACAGGTAGATCGCAGGATGAATATACTACTCACCTGAAAAACACGAAACGTTCATTTGTTGTTCTATTCCTGTTCTATATCTAGAGGTGGGTTCAGTTCGCTTGAATGGTTGGTACTGAACGACACGTTTCCCCCCCCAAAACGTTCTTGAACAGACTTTGAGGTGTGTTTCATCCGGTTTGATGGGTGTGGGTTGAAGCAATGAGTGACGTTTTAAAAGAGAAGAGGCCATGCTGACATCATTCCCTAACCCACAACCCCTCCCCGTTTTTAAACTGCTCGTTCAGGACAGGACTGTTTCCATTCAATTGAATATTCCAGAACGTAAAAACGTCTGAAGGCAGCCCTGGTGACATCATGGTAAATTAGTTAAAGGTCCAATGCAGCCGTTTTGTCAGGGCAGTCAAAAACGTGATTTTCCCAATAGAGTGTGATTGCGGCCAGCCATTAGGGCGGCAGGTAGTCTAGTGGTTAGAGCATTGGGCCAGTAACTGAAAGGTTGTTAGATTGAATCCCCAAGCGTACAAGGTATAAATATGTCCTTCTGCCTCTGTACAAGGCAGTTAACCCACTGTTCCTAGGCCGTCATTGTAAATAGGAATTTGTTCTTAACTGTCTTGCCTAGTTAAATAAAAAATAAATAAATAATTCACCCACCTGCTGTGTACTGTAGTCCTCCTAGTTAGCTAGCACACAGTGTCTTAGACTGCCTGCCGAACACCTGCCATCGTTAACAGAACTTCCGGAAAGCGGTGCGAGACGGGTGGGGACGAAGGACACTGCTAGCTAGCTACTGTCAAAGATATTTATATATTACCCTAACTGCTCCTTGTTCTATCTATGCTACCGTTGTCACCCCCGCCTCTTCTTCCAATGTTATGATACATTACCGCCACCTACTGTACTGGAGCGCATCCCGCTAGTGTACCTAGCTTAAAAATGAACCAATAGAATTATAAAGAAAGTGTTCTTGCAGCTGCAGGAATGGCCACATGCAGGAACCCCCCGAATTGCGGGCCGCAATTGCACCCTTCTGGAGTTTTCTGTGTTTTATAAATTGTACAAAACATTAGGAACACCTTCCTAATATTAAATTGCACCCCTTTTTGCCCTCAGAACAGCCACAATTTGTCAGAGCATGGTCTCTGCAAGGTGTCGAATGCGTTCCACAGGGATGCTGGCCCATGTTGACTCTAATGCTTGTTCGGTGGATGTCCTTTGGCTGGTGGACCATTCTTGATATACACAGAAAACGCAGCAGCGTTTCAGTTCTTGACACAAACCAGTGTGCCTGGCACCTACTACCATACCCCGCACTTAAGTATTTTGTCTTGCCTGTTCATCCTATGAATGACAGACATGCACAATCCATGTCTCAATTGTCTCAATGCTTCAAAATCCTTCTTTAACCTGTCTCCTCCCCTTCATCTACACAGATTAGGGTTGCAAAGGGTCGGAAACTTTCCGGTAAATTTCCAGATTTTTTTCCGGAAATTTTCCATGGGAAGTTAAGCCCTGTAATTTTGGGAATTTTTCTTAAATTCATCAAAAAGCTTATAACAGTGAACCTTTTTTGTGGGATACACATAAGTCAATTCTAGGTCTTGAGGCATATTTTGGTTAAACTATCTCCAATTCAATGGAATTGCAACCCTCTGCATGCACAGTGCATTCTTCCATCACATGTACAGCTGATTCTCAAGATCTTGCACACTAATGAGATGCTATTGAGGCCACACTACTACACTGTCTGAGCCAAGGACTACATGCTTTCTGGTAAGTTTTGATTACAATCCTGTGTGGGGTGAATATATTTTATATGACAAACATGATTTTTTGTTAACTAGTAAATAGTAGCCTACAGCAAAGTGTGTTTATATAATTTTGAACTTGTTAACAATTTCTGCTAGTTAGTTTTTGCTATCATGTGGGTTTTAGTTTGCTTGAGCCTGCTGACTGAGGAGTGTTAATTCACCTGTTTCCATACATGTTTCATTTTAAAACATGTATCTTACAAAGGAGTTGTTTAATCTAACTGCTTAACTATTTATCTGTACATGGAATTGTTTTAGGTTTTTTTTACCCATTTTTTTCTAACCTTTACAGGAAAATGCCACGGGCACTATCTGATGTGTGGAGACATTTCATTGCAGCTAATATAGAAGGAAAAGCTGTGTGCATTTGCAAATACTGTGCCAAATTATATGTGAAGAATGCAACAAAGATGCAGAATCATCTGGCCAAGTGCATAAAGTTCCCTCAGCGCTCACAACAAGCAACCTCTGACAAAAGTCCCTCTACTTCTATTCAAGGTGAAAATGATGAATCAGACACCTTATCGATAGCAACAGCTCATGGTCCTCCTGGAATCAGAAGTTTTTTGGACTCAATGGAGGAACGTAGTCAGAGAAATGCTGATGAATATCTTGCTCGAGCTGTGTATGCAACTGGTTCACCTCTGATGCTCACAGGCAATGTGTATTGGAAGAGATTTCTGAATGTTCTTCGCCCAGCATACACCCCTCCAACCAAACATACTTTATCTACTCATTTGCTGGATGCAGAGTTCAACAGAGTTCAAGTGAAGGGTACCAAGAAATGTCTGCAGCATTGAAGGTCCCCAAGAACACAGTGGCCTCCATCATTCTTAAATGGAAGAAGTTTGGAACCACCAAGACTCTTCCTAGAGCTGGCTGCCTGGCCAAACTGTGTAATCGGGGAGAAGGGCCTTGGTCAGGGAGGTGACCAAGAACATGATGGTCACTCTGACAGAGCTCCAGAGTTCCTCTATGGAGATGGGAGAACTTTCCAGAAGGACAAACATCTCTGCAGCACTCCACCAATCAGACCTTTATGGTAGAGTGGCCAGACGGAAGCCACTCCTCAGTAAAAGGCACATGACAGCCTTCTTGGAGTTTGCCAAAAGGCACGTAAAGGACTCAGACCATGAGAAACATGATTCTCTGTTCTGATGAAACCAAGATGGAACTCTTTTGCCTTAATGCCAAGTGTCACATCTGGAAGAAACCTGGCACTATCCCTACGGTGAAGCATGGTGGTGGCAGCATCATGCTGTGGGGATGTTTTTCAGCAGCAGGGACTGGGAGACTAGCCAGGATCAAAGGAAAGACGATAGGAGCAAAGTACAGAGAGATCCTTGATGAAAACCTGCTGCAGAGCACTCAGGACCTCAGACTGGGGCGAAGGTTCACCTTCCAACAGGACAATGACCCTAAGCACACAGGCAAGACAACGCAGGAGTGGCTTCGGGACAAGTCTCTGAATGTCCTTGAGTGGCCCGCCAGAGCCCGGACATGAACCAGATTGAACATCTCTGGAGAGACCTGACAATAGCTGTGCAGCGATGCTCCCCATCCAAGCTGACAGAGCTTGAGAGGATCTGCAGAGAAGAATTGGAGAAACTCCTCAAATACAGTTGTGCCAAGCTTGTAGCGTCATATCCAAGAAGATTTGAGGCTGTAATTGCTGCCTAAGGTGCTCCAACAAAGTACTGAGTAAAGGGTCTTATGTAAATGTCATATTTCAGTTTTGTATTTTTTTTTATACATTTGCAAAAATGATTTGGCTAGTTAGCTAGCTAGCTAACCTAGCTAATGAGGTGTGTGTGTGAAAGAAATAGTAATATCAATTATGCTAGTTACTACCCCTGATAACTTGCCCAAATAATCATGTTTGAAAGAGTATGAGTGTGTATGTCAGATAAATAGTAATAGAAATGGTAGATGCTACTGTACCCCTGATAATTTGGTCAGATAACCATGTGTCTGTGTGTACAGTAGGTGACATGACCATGATAGCTATCTAAAAACTATAGCTAAGCTAGGTGATGGTTTGGCTTATCATGTTCATGTCTATGTAGAAGAAGACTGTAGGAGGAAGTGGAGAGGACTCAGGGACAGGTATCAGAGAGAGAAGGTCAGAGAAAGAGAAGAGGTCTGGTTCAGCAGCTTCAGGCCAGCAGCTTTGGTGCTTCAGCCACATTCTTTCTTTTCTGGATCCATTTATTGTGCCTAGGGCAACAAGTGGCAATTTTACAGCCAGACCCTTTACATCATCCACAAGTGTGGACGCCATCAAGACCCTCTACGTCATTTACAAGTGAGACCACCGCCTCTAACGGTGCAGCGAGACACTACGACATCTACTAGTGCGACCATCGCCGGTGCAGCGAGACCCTCTACAACGTCTACATCATCCACAAGTATGACCACCACCAGTGCAGCTATGGAAGATGATGACATGGAGGAAGCACCTCTGGATCTATTTCCACCTGAGATTATTATGACCCTCTCAGAAGTGACCACTGAGGACCTTGTTGAACAGGATGTGGCCGTGGAGAGAAACGAGAAGAGAAACGAAGGGGAACAACGTTGCCATCAGCGGTACCAGACCCCAGATCAACTCATTTCAGCAGAGGCTCCTCCAAGCCGTCGAGAGGGATTGCAGCCCAACCTGATGCTCACAGGAAGGAGGATGAAGACACCCTCTTTGCCATGAGCCTGGTGTCAACACTGAAGAGGCTGCCTCGGCAAAGAAAAGCAGCAGTCAAGGTTAAAATTCATCAGCTGCTTTTCAATGCCGAGTTCAATGGTAAAAAGAAATTCTCCACAATACAGGCAGTGTCATAAGTATTGCGACAGTGAAGTCGGTCATTTTTACAGTATAATCCAGAGGCGAAAGAAACGCACACCTATTTAGGCGAGGTGCTAGCTAGCGGAGTGGAACACTTAAAAAAATAAAGGAGAGCCGCACTCTCTAGGAGCTCAGATGCAAAAATATTTATGTCCAACGTTTTCGACAGACAAGCTGTCTTCATCAGGGTGTAATGACAAACAGCGGGGTTACTCATTTATATAGTGTCAAAAGACACACAGGTGTCTGTAATCATGGCCGGGTGTGGCCTGATATCATTGGTTAATTCTCATATATTAAAATAGCATACAAAAAAACAAATGGATAGCGTACGATCATAGATACAATTTGGCTACGTAAGCCTACAAACATTTACAATAGCAAAATCACAATAATCACAATAATGGCTTCAGATTAAAGTCTACATTGAGACCGAAGGGAGCAAGCGTCTTTAAATGAAAGATCCAAGCAGCCTCTCGTTTCAACAATAAATTTTCGAGGTCACCCCCTCTCCTAGGGAGGGTGACATGTTCGATGCCAATATAACGCTGAGACGAAATCGAGTGGTTTTCTTCCAAAAAGTAGGCCGCAACTGGGTAAGGCGAGTTTTTGCACCTAATGGTGCGACGATGCTCCAAGATACGTACTTTTAATTCACGCTTTGTTTTACCCACATAATTTTTACAAGGACAAGTTATAAGATAAATAACTGCCTTAGTGGAGCACATGATAACACCTTTGATTGGGATCTGTTTCCCTGTTTGGGGGTGTTTGAAGGATCTACATTTATAAGTGCCATTGCATTGAGAACAGCCATTACACTTGTAGTTTCCATCCAGTAGGGGCGTAAATACACGTTGTGTAGGGATATCTTGGGGTGGTAAATCAGAGTTTACTCGTTGATCTCTGAGTTTTCTGCCCCGCGAGAATACGACCAAGGGAAGGTCTGAAAACACATTACCGATACTATCATCGGATCTTAGAATGTGCCAATGTTTGTGAACGATTCCCTTAATTTGTTCAGAGCACTTTTAATAGCGGGTAGTTAGAACGGAAGAATGCTTATTTTTGCGAGACTGACCTTGAAAAAGCCTATCAGAAGCTTCTAAAGCCATGACATAATTTTTGGGAATTTTCCAAGCTGTTTAAAGGCACAGTCAACTTAGTGTATGTAAACTTCTGACCCACTGGAATTGTGATACAGTAAATTATAAGTGAAGTAATCTGTCTGTAAACAATAGTTGGATAAATTACTTGTGTCATGCAAAGTAGATGTCCTAACTGACTTGCCAAAACTATAGTTTGTTAACAACAAATTTGTGGAGTGGTTGAAAAACGAGTTTTAATGACTCCAACTGTACATACACACACACCACTTTCAATAGTTTTTAATTTTTTGTAACATTTTTACAACACACGTACCTGTCATGTTCTTTCCTGTACTTGAATACTTATTAAATCTAATGTTTTCATAGTCAGTTTCATTTGTTTATTAATATGTCATTTATACTTAATCTGCTTATTTCTTTCCTACACCTTTGCAGATCTAAGACAAGATGAAAGTAAAAACACATTCTCTTCTTAATAGTTTTTTCCACCTGCATTTTGTCAGACCAGTGAAGATGGTGGTAAACTGTGCTATTTGTATGGACCCTAGGTTACCTTTTCCCATTGTTATCGTACTAACTGTATGTTGTATAACCTTAACTAGAGGTCCTGCACACCTGATGTACCATGCCAGGTGTGTATAATACTGACGTTAATGGGAGAGGGAAGGGGTTAAGGTGCGGTCTTTACTCCCAAATTTCACTTAAATATAACTTCCAAATGAAGAGAGACAAGGAGACAACGGTAGATGGTTCTTAAAATAACCTTGGTGTTAGGGGGCTCTTAAAAGAGCCGTTTCACTCCACGGCATACTGCCATGGGACTTCACCTGCTGGCGATGAGAAGTAGTTGGTCAGCTTCTCCCTCACATGGAGTGCCTGTCTGGGCATCTGCCCTGGAGACATCAGGTAGGTGACCATTTGGCGTGCCCGTCTCTATCCGGAACGGCTCCTGGAATGACCTCCGCAGGTAGTTGTGGAGAACACATGTGGCCTTCACGCAGGCATCGACATTCCAGAGGCTGAGACCAAGCACTCTCCAATACATTATCCACCGGGCTGCCAGAATCCCAAAGGCGCATTCAACAACCAACCTTGCACTGGATAGTTGTTTGTTAAAGACCCCTGCAGGCTTTGGCAATGGCAGCTGGCGTCCAGCTTAGGGCCTCATGAGGTTGGGTCTCAAGGGAAGGCCTCGTCGCTGATGAAGACGTGGGGAACAGGTCCCAGGTCTTCAGCCCCAGGGAGTGATACAGGTGGTGGAATCTCCAAAGTGCCATCCTGGAGTGCCTGGAGGGTCCCGCCATCACTTCACTTGCCATAAGCACCAACATCGACGACACGGAAACAGTAGAAGGCATCTACAACAGCCAAGAGTACAACTGAATATGTACCCTTGTAGTTGTAGAATTGTGAACCCGAGCACGGTGGAGCCTGGATTACTACAGGTTTCCCTGCAATGGAGCCAAGACAGTTGGGGAAATTCCACCTCTCCAGGAACTCAGCAGCAATGGCCCTCCAGTCTTCCTCCTTGGGGACAGGCATGTATTCACCAACCAGACAGTCCCAAATGGCGCATGCCTGCCACTGTGAACCGTACAACTCGGAAGCGGAATCCAATGGTTCTGTAGGAGTCCCCTGTCACCAAGAATCTGAAATATAATTCAAAATAATTATCAATATTGTCTAACTTCAAATTCCACCCACATATTCTATCTACTCGTATATCTACCTCATTACAGTTTATTATGCTCTACTAATTATATTGTAATACTCATCAACCATCATTAGCAATGCCTTGAAACAGTACAATTCAGTCTATGACTGTATCAATAAACTGTAGCCCAGGCCAACTCTACTCTTAGAAAAAAAGGTGCTATCTAGAACCTAAAAGGGTTCTCCGGCAGTCCCCATAGGAGAACCGTTTGAAGAACCCTTTTTGGTTCCAGGTAGTGCCCTTTTTGGTTCTAAGTAGAACCCTATCCGGTTCCATGTTATAACCTTTTCCCCAAAGGCTTCTACCTGGAACCAAAAAGGGTTATCCTGTGGGGAAAGCAGAAGGAAACTTTTGGAACCCTTTTTTCTAAGAGTGTACATGATTCCAACAAGAATGTAATGAATGACTGTAACTGTCTTGAACAACAAGGGGTCCTGGAGAAGACTAGCCTACCTTCATCAGGGCAGAAGGCACCCCAACTTTCTTTTCATTTGGTAACATTGAATCATTAAAAAAGGATTTTAAACCAACTTTGGGAAAAGTTATAGTCTTAATGTCACATAGGGGCTATTAACTAGAGCCCTTTGGCTAGCTAGGTTGCACCCCTTGTTGTTCAAGACAGTTAGTCATTCATTCAATTCTTATTGGAGTCACTTACACCGTCTTCATCGACCTGGCCAAGGCTTTCGACTCTGTCAATCACCACATTCTTATCGGCAGACTCAATAGCCTTGGCTTCTCAAATGACTGCCTCGCCTGGTTCACCAACTACTTCTCAGATAGAGTTCAGTGTGTCAAATCGGAGGGCCTGTTGTCCGGACCTCTGGCAGTCTCTATGGGGGTGCCACAGGGTTCAGATCTCGGGCCGACTCTCTTCTCTGTATACATCAATGATGTTGCTCTTGCTGCTAGTGATTCTCTGATCCACCTCTACGTAGATGACACCATTCTGTATACATCTGGCCCTTCTTTGGACAATGTGCTAACAAACCTCCAAACGAGCTTCAATGCCTTACAACACTCCTTCCGTGGCCTCCAACTGCTTTTAAATGCTAGTAAAACTAAGTGCATGCTCTTCAACCGATTGCTGCCCACATCCTCCCGCCCGACTAGCATCACTACTCTGGACGGTTCTGACTTAATATGTGGACAACTACAAATACCTAAGTGTCTGGTTAGACTGTAAACTCTCCTTCCAGACTCACATTAAGCATCTCCAATCCAAAATTAAATCTAGAAGCGGCTTCCTATTTCGCAACAAAGCCTCCTTAACTCATGCTGCCAAACACACCCTCGTAAAACTGACTATCCTACCGATCCTTGACTTTGGCAATGTAATTTACAAAATAGCCTCCAACACTCAGCAAACTGGATGGAGTCTATCACAGTGCCATCCGTTTTGTCACCAAAGCCCCATATACTACCCACCACTGCAACCTGTATGCTCTCGTTGGCTGGCCCTCATTACATTTTCGTCGCGGCTCCAGGTCATCTATAAGTCTATGCTAGGTAAAGTCCCACCTTATCTCAGCTCACTGGTCACCATAGCAACACCCACCCATAGCACGTGCTCCAGCAGGTATATTTCACTGGTCATCCCCAAAGCCAACACTTCCTTTGACCACCTTTCCTTTCAGTTCTCTACTGCCAATGACTGGAACGAATTGCAAAAATCACTGCAGCTGGAGTCTTATATCTCCCTCACTAACTTTAAGCATCAGCTGTCAGAGCAGCTTACCGATCACTGTACCTGAACACAGCCAATCTGTAAATAGCACACCCAACTACCTCATCCTCATATTGTTACTTATCCTCTTACTCTTTTGCATCCCAGTATCTCTACTTGCACATCTATCACTCCAGTGTTAATGCTAAATTGCAATTATTTCACCTCTATGGCCTATTTATTGCCTTACCTCCCTACCCTTCTACATTTGCACACACTGCACATATATTTTTCTATTGTGTTATTGACTGTACATTTGTTTATGTGTAACTCTGTGTTGTTGTTTTTGTCGCACTGCTTTGCTTTATCTTGGCCAGGTCGCAATTGTAAATGAGAACTTGTTCTTTTATTTTATTTATTTCACCTTTATTTAACCAGGTAGGCAAGTTGAGAACAAGTTCTCATTTACAATTGCGACCTGGCCAAGATAAAGCAAAGCAGTTCGACAACATACAACTTACAAGTTCTCAACTGGCCTACCTGGTTAAATAAAGGTGAAATGAAATAAAAAATATCTATATCTAATATCAATCAATTACGGTATCAAAGGCTTTAATAATTCATTAGAATTTAGCTTACCGAACACAAATCTCCAGGTGTTTAACTGGGTTAATGGAGTCCCGGTCTCCAGGCTTTCAACTGGGCTAATGGACTCCCGGTAGTTGTAATCCATCCAGGCGATCCTGGCTCCAACCATCTGGAGCAGGTGATCGAACTCACTTCGGTCCAGACGAAAGTAACTTCGAAATTCCTCTCAAAAGATGAAGCTCTTGAATGAGACGGTGGAACGCCCCTGCATGCTTTCGGGACTTCAACCATCTCTGGACCCACACAGACCTGCACTTTCGGCGGGGCTGGTCCCAGCCCAACAGCGCGATCAAAACCTTTCTCAAAGTTAGTCTCATTGTTGAAAGAGACTACTCTTTACTATCTTGACTATTTATTATTACATTTCGCTCCAAAACTATGCATTTTGGGGGAAAATTATAGTCTCTCACAATAAAATTGTAGATGTCATCGAATAAATAATATGTATGCTACTTGGCAAATAAATGAATAACATATGTAAAGAAATGATGCAATCAAACTGTTTTTATCATGTAATCCCACATTTTTCTACTGCATATGTGTGCAACAAAAATCAAACATTCACATTTTTCTACATTCTGTCAAGCCTACGCATACAATTTGAACACACTGCAACTGCCAACTGCAACGCAATGCTGCTAGGCAAACGCAGCGTTCCATTGGAAAATAATGTAATGGTGTACCAAAACGCAAAAACACAGTCGGTGTGTTCGAAGCTCATTGCCTTAATTGGTGGGGGTGGGTGATGATGATATGTGATTTACTAGTGAACAATTGAAGACATAAATCATTAATTAAAACAATAATGAAAAGAGAGTATGTGGTCTAATTTACTGTTTAAAGCTCATTATATGGTTTGGACACTGGGAGTGGGAACGTGATGTACACTTGCTTTCCAGCAGACGGTGCTATGAGCCGAAACATTGGGTCTGAGTTATGCTTTCTTATTGCAATGTATTATATCAGCGTTATATCAAATAAGTAATGTAGCCTAAAAAGGTACAGACCCAGAGAATTTAAGTTTATGGTCTAATACTTTTTTATATCCTTATACTGAGTAACAAATACATGTGTAAACAGATGTAGTATATAGAACGATGCAAATACATATTTATGTATTTCTTTGTGCTCTCCCCCTCAAGCATATTGCATGTGGCTGTCAAGTATTTTCCCTTGCTATCCAGAATCCTTGGGACGTCCCTACCCTCCATTGAAGTTGACATTTAAAAGGGTTAAGGTTAGGTAAGGGTTAAGGTTAGGGTTTAGGGTAGGGACGTCCCAATGATACTGCATTGCATTAACAATTTTGGTCTAGTGTTAGGGTTTAACCAACTATTTGTTTGCATAACCAATATAATACAACTATTTAAACCTATATAATAAAATTAGTTGTGGTGCATAGCTTTTGAATACTGATGCTAAACATAAGAGGTTTATATTGTATTAGCATAGATTGAGCGACATATAGTGGACATGACTAACTGGAGGGTTGCTGGCTAGTAGGAGTGTAGGCTGAGTAGACTCGTGACACACACACACACACACACACAATGCCTGGTTGTGGGGCCGCTCAAGGACAGGTGTACGGGAGGGGCTGGTAGAATGGAAGATGGATGTAGCACAAACTGTCCTAACTGTAGCATAAAAACAGGCACTGTCCTTGGGTGTCTGACTCTCGGGTACACACATGAAGATAAACTAGAAGACAACTATGCTTGGCAACAAAGATGCGTCTAGAGGCTGGGACCAACCTGCACGCCAACGATAGGATGAGTAAGTTTAAACCACGCTCATCCTCCCTCTGACAGGCCAGCAGTGAGCGGGAACTATCTCAAATTAAATCAAATTTATTTATATAGCCCTTCGTACATCAGCTGAAATCTCAAAGTGCTGTACAGAAACCCAGCCTAAAACCCCAAACAGCAAGCAATGCATGTGAAATACTCTGTCAGAGTATTTAATGAAACGCAAAGGATGTGTCACTCAGTTCTCTGTCTGCCCTGCGAGGTGTTACAGTGAGCCCGTATATACGAACATTGCATTTATCACTATTTACTTAGCTTAATAAACAGCTGTGAAACAGTACTAGCGACCAGAGTTTCTCTTTGTTCTGACACCAGATTCGAATTTACGCGACCCGACACTAGTAAACCCAGAAAGGGTTCCCAATAAAAGGGAAAGCGGCAAAGTCCAAATTGGCTATATCATAAAACTGTATCAAATCTAAAATAATATTTTTGGTCTTAATTTTAGGTTAGGGTTAGGCATAAGGTTCGCAGTGTGGTTAGGGTTAGGTCATACATTATTATATTGATTGAGGCTTCACTTCTCTGGTAAGGTTTAAAATCAGATTTTAAGAAGATACATTGTAGAAGTAGGCGGTTTTGTCTAGAAGGGATACAGTTTTGTCAAAATTGACTTTACGTAGCGGGTTAGGAGAATTAGGTTAGGGTTAGCTAAATTGCCCTCCAAAAATCTATCTTTGACGATAAAAACTGCATTACATCTAGACATGACCAACATACCGGGGTTTAGGACCCTCAGAAAGCCACCGAATGTAATGTTTTAGCTGTCTAAAAATATTGCCTGTTGGTCCTCCAACAATTTTATGAATTCGTATTAATATTACATCCATTATCGATATCAATTTCACTGCTTCGTCAGTTTCATGTTATAATGTGGTTGGAACACATATAAATACATTTCTTCAGAATAAGGTTTGAAGCAAGTGTTAGTATTTATTTAGGAAAGTAAACAGACATCCCACTGATCTTTACGCATGCACAAGCACACAGGGTTTTCACTAGTTACCACAGCCACAAAGTCAAAATTGCCTATATCTTAAAAATTCATAACCATTTTTGTTTCGTTTTTTTGTCTTCATTTAAGGTTAGCAGTGTTGGTACGTTTAGGTTTAAAATCGGGTTTTATTTTAAGAAAAATATTAGCAGAAATAGGCGTGGTTTAGACATTCGTGGCTGCAGGCAGACCCTAAAATTTACTCAAGACTTTTCGCGGTGTTGATGTACTACTGGGCGGGCGCTGAAATGACATGAGGACAAAAGTTGTCCCGTTGGAATTGTAGTCCATATCCTACTTCAAGTGGTCCAGGAAGCTAGCTAGTTTCTCTTTATCTGTGATTCACAAGGACAACCAGTTGTTAGAGGGAATTTCGCTCCTCTCTTCCATTGTTAGACACAAATTGAAGCTGCCAAGAGACAAGTCAGACCGAAATAGTCCGAAAATGCCTCCCATCGACAATGACACCGGGAGGAATGAACTAAAATCTCGGATACAGGAGCTTATTGATTCTAATCAAGTGTTGGTATTCAGTAAAAGCTACTGTCCATTTTGTGTGAAGGTAAGTCCAACATATGCGTTTACTTTTTGTCTTAACATTCTGGCTAGCTAGCTTTTGTCTTACTTATTTCTCCCGCGAGTAACATTAGTTGGCTGCAAGTAGAGTTCTTCACGGGTCCACCCAATCGGGTCTAGACCCGGACCTGTTAGGATACTAGTCGGGTCTAGGGTATAGCTAGGTAGTTATCTTGGGCTAACGTTAGAAAACTTAACATAACGAACTTTTAGTTGTCTTTTGCTACTAACAAGTGTTTTAGTTTGCCGTTATAACAATGTATTGACTGAGGCACCACTCATCTCCCCGGTTTGTGTATCTAAAGCCAGCTGGATGACTACCACGCTGGCTAGCGAGATACATCGCTAGTAATAACCAATAGATAACCGTGTCGACAGAACGACGGGGTTCAAGCAGCATATCTGTTTTTCTTTCCAGGTAAAGGATCTGTTCAAGGAGCTGAACGTGAACTGCAATGTGGTGGAGTTGGATTTAATTGGTAAGGAGTTGTTCCCAGTATGTGTCAAGCTTTTGTCTTGAAATACCGGTGTACTCCGCACTGTATATTCTCAATTTATGCCAGTCACACCACATGTAGTTATCATTGATTGGTATGATCACGATTGTACCAACTAGATCTGTTGGGGTGACTGTATTATCGGCAGTCACGTCACGGTAACTAGGCTTCTCCAAAACTGCGCGTTGATGGTAATTAGTAGCCTACCAAACTTGCCTGGTTCTCAGCACTCTATTGCCCCTCTAATCACTCTGACATCAATGCAAATTAAATCGAAAATTAAACACTTAATGAGAGCCCTGGCATTGAATTTGAGTGGAATAGGACCTGTTGCGCAGGGAGAGCCAGCTCCACATAGCTGGTTGATGCATGGAATGAAATAAGTGTTCCTATAAGACCATGTTGCTCAACATTTCTATAGGTTATGCAGTTGCATGAAGAAATAGTTTTGATGGCTAGATGTACTATTGTAAAGTGGTTGTTCCACTGGATATCATAAGGTGAATGCACCAATTTGTAAGTCGCTCTGGATAAGAGCGTCTGCTAAATTACGTAAATGTAATGGCTCTATTAAAAAGTGGAAGAGCCCATCAGCTTTCTATAGGCCAGGCCTATTATTTGTCACAACTTTCCTAATATTAAGCACATTGCTTCGCTTTACAACCGGAGTAGTCTACCTGGCAGGCATGAAAATGAAACACAGGAGAAGTGTACACTATTCACTATTCAAGTGCATAAGGGTTGTCCCCCCCACACACCCTGTTATGACAGGTGCATGATAATGACCCAATCAAAACTAAATTCACCCATTTTATTTAGTATATGTGAAGAAAATTAGTAACTGCAGAATAGTCAGCTGGGTGATAATATTATCACTTGTGAATGATGCCCAGTGTTTTTTACTTTTCAAATCATTGTTGCATGCATCTTGTAGCCTAGCCCATAGGCATATATGTTTTGATAAGGTTTGCATCACAACTAGAAGTGTAGCCTATAGGCATGGGACCCCTGGAACAGTGTTGGAGAGCCCATAACCTACAGAACCTTGGGAATGTGTTCTCATAAGCCCACGCAGTCGCGTGTGAAACTGAGTTTTGACTGGCCGCTATTTATAACAGGATCGCAGCTTTCTCGTACTGCTACATTAAGCACATACATCCAGTGTCGCCTACCTGGCATATTACAAACGTAACCGAACACAGCCTCCATTCACTATTCCAGTGCAGGTTAAGGATGATGTGTATGTATATATTTTTGTTGTTGGCCATTCGAAATAAAAAATAAAAAATATTCCACATCATTATTAGTAAGAGCAGATTACATTGAGAATAGCCTGACGGGTGAGAATATTATCGAGTGCTTGTCAAATTGTGAATGAGAGACTGATGAAGTATGTGCAGCCTGCACAAGAAACAGAGCAGAGCACATACCTTTTCATGAGACTATATGAGGATTTGAAAAAAAAAAAGTAATCTTTCTACTCTTGCAATGTTAGATTTTAATAACAGTGATGTTATATACTCACACATGTTTTGGGATGTCATTGAATTGCCAAATTGCCTTCAATTGAAGTTCCAAAGGTCTTGAGTACTCTAAGGATCAACGAACATACAAACATTTGCAGTACATGTTTTGAATGGCGTAACATAAAAATACACTACATGACAAAGTATTTGGACACCTGCTTGTCAAACATCTCATTACAAAATCATGTGCATTAATATGGAGTTGGTCCCCCTTTGTTGCTATAACAGCCTCCACTCTTCTGGGAAGGCTTTCCACTAGATGTTGGAACATTGCTGCGGGGACTTGCTTCCATTCAGCCACGAGCATTAGTGAGGTTGGGCGATTTGGCCTAGCTCGCAGTCGGTGTCGCAATTCATCCCAAAGGTGTTTGATGGGGTTGAGTTCGGCTCTGTGTAGGCCAGTCAAGTTCTTCCACACCGATCTCGACAAACCGTTTCTGTATGGACCTTGCTTTGTGCATGGGGGCATTGAAATGCTGAAACAGGAAAGGGCCTTCCCCAAACTGTTGCCATAAAGTTGGAAGCACAGAATTGTCTAGAATGTCATTATATGCTGTAGAGTTAAGATTTCCCTTCAATGGAACTAAGGGGCCTTGCCCAAACCATGAAAAACCACGCCAGACCACTATTCCTCCTACACCAAACATTACAATTGGCACTATGCATTTGTCCATCATACTGCCAGATGTTGAAGCGTGATTCATCACTCGAATGCGTTTCCACTAATCTAATGGCGGCGAGCTTTACACCACTCCAACCGACGCTTGGCATTGCGAATGGTGATCTTAGGCTTGTGTGCGGCTGCTCGGCCATGGAAACCCATTTTATGAAGCTCCCGACGAACAGTTATTGTGCAGATGTTGCTTCCAGAGGCAGTTTGGAACTCGGTAGTGAGTGTTGCCACTTTAATAACTCTACCTACATGTACATATTACCTTGACACCGGTGCCTCCTACACATTGACTCTGTACCGGTATCCCCTGTATATAGCCCCGCTATTGTTATTTACTGCTGTGCTTTAATTATTTGTTATTATTATCTGTTACTTTTTGGGGGATTTTCTTAACTGCGTTGTTGGTTAAGGGCTTCTAAGTAAGCATTTCACTATAAGGTCTACAACTATTGTAATCGGCACATAAAACATGATTTTATACACCTGTCAGCAATGGGTGTGGCTGAAATGGACAAATCCACTCATTTGGGTGATGAAGTACATGTATAGGACCTATTATTGTACTTAGTTTGTTTACTCAAGCTCACCTTTTAGCTTTTCCTTATGGCTTTGTCTGCTATTTCTTAAATGTCGACGGTTGATCGAAAGGTAAAAAGAGGCTAATGGGTGCCTTTTTTGCAAATATACACTGTTTTTACGTAGTGAAGATGTTATGTTTTACCACTGTCAACATTAGCTACGGGCCACCACAAAACGTGCTGAGTCGCTCTCTCGTTCTCCCCCCTGCCATTTGATCTCTCACCAGTCACAGCTGTTCTGGTATAAATACACACTGTGCATTACATAACTATTGCTCTGGCAAATACATCGAAAATATTTTTCAGTACTGAATTATGCAGTTTATTTAAACACGCTCTGTTTGTTTGCAGAACCAAAGTACATTTACATTATAGACTGCACAGGCTGTCAGCACTTAAGTCATGTATATGACTAGTGTACATGTCAGCGATATGACAGGAAGAGTAGGATGAATGATTAATTTCATGTAAGTGTAGCTGCTATTCTGCTAACATCTCTTAATGCTTGTGTCTAGAGGATGGATCAAACTATCAAGAACTGCTGCTTGAGATGACCGGGCAGAAAACTGTCCCCAATGTCTTCATCAACAAGACACACGTCGGTGGTTGTGACAAAACAATGAAGGTATGGATCGATGTAGCAGCTTTCATGAACCACGGATCATTCTCATTTCACTCGTGGTTTTGCTAGTGGCACTGACTTTAGAGTTTTGAGTTCATCCTGTCTTGATATTCAAGCATACATAAAACTTGGCAAAAATCTCAGGTTTTGGCAACAAAAGATATCTTTGTTATTCATAGGTTCCCCTTGCATTTTAGAGTGTGGTAAATTATGCCCACCACAGGCTTTAATTGTGTTGCAATATTACGAAAGAGTCTTTGTCTGTTTGCCAGAAACAAGGGTTGAGTGAATCTATTTGGGTCAAGTGTGGTTAAGCCGATTTACATCAAAATGCACTACATTTGTCTTTTTACATCAAAATGGCTACTTAGGAACACCCAAACCTAGTCTTTCTTCCCTCTACACTGAGCTGCGATTTAGCTAATGAAACAATTGTTTTGCCTGGTCATGCTTTGCATAAGCTGGCACTTTGTCAGCATGACACAATGGTGTATATTTCACTTGAAGCCACCAACATTCTCCTGATACATTATAATCCTGACAATATCACCACGTGTTCTGTCTCCTGCCCTTTTCTAGCAAATGCTGGTTTATTTCTGTCATGTGGCACGGAGAATATCCCTCCGGCATGAATGGTGTCAGAATCGCTGTTGAATGTAGAATACCTTTTTTACATTTTAGTCATTTAGCAGACACTCTTAACCCTAATTGCTCCTAGAAGTTGCTCTGGATAAGTGCCTTGCTCAAGGGCACATCAACCTTTTTTTTTTCTTCACCTAGTCTGCTCAAGGATTCTAACCAGCGACCTTTTGGTTACTGGCCCAACGTTCTTAACCGCTAGGCTACCTTTTGCCACTTGTAGCCATGCACACTTTTCAATAAGACCCATTTTGGGACCATAAATTAGCATGCTGGTATCCTTACTGTATTACACTTGTCTATTTCCCACCAGAAGCAGAAAAATGTTTGTGCCCTTTTTAAGACTGCTGGGTTAATATTGTTTTCACCATCGTGTCTGAACACCTGTCGTCCTCTTCTCAGGCCCACAAAGATGGTGTCCTGCAGCAGCTGCTGTGCGGAGAGAATGAGGTATACGACTACGACCTCATTGTCATCGGGGGCGGCTCAGGAGGCCTAGCATGCTCAAAGGTGAGAGTCTCCCAGATAACGCTTTCAAAACCAACCTTACCTCCAGACCTGCACCTTTCTAGTGTAGTATTGAGGCCCATGAAGGAAGGCTGTAAGTCCAGTCCATCATTGGCTCTGTCTGAGAACGTTACTACCTGTACAAGCCATTTGTCCTCTGTCCTTGTTTCCTCAATTCCTCTCAAAGCGCATTGGAGGAGAGGGCCTAAGGTCCCTCCTCTAAAGAGCTTGGAGATGAAGTTAGGACGGAGGAAGCAAGAACATGATTGCTAGTAATGTTTTCAGACAGCCACGGGGAGGATTTCAGATGGCTCATTATCGTAGCAATAAAACTAAGCATATAAGCTGAGCTAGTTGACAAGTGGTTGTCTTAATCAAGTTGTCTAAATGGCCATCTGCCCTTTTGTTCTTCTCCTGGCATAGGAGGCAGCATTGCTTGGCAAGAAGGTGATGGTGTTGGACTATGTGGTGCCCACGCCGAAAGGGAACACATGGGGTGAGTAGAGCTTCACGTGTCACACTCTTCAGTTGACATTGAAGAGTTCAGTCGCGCGCATCAAACATACCCCCTGCTGCAGGCTCACCGAAGCCCAAATCAAAATGGCTTGCAGAATTCTGCTGTTATCAGTAACAACATGTCTGCATGTGTCAATGTGGATGAAAAATTAAATCTCCAAATGTGTGATTTTGTGTTTCTTTGGTTCGGGACAGGCCTGGGCGGCACATGCGTGAACGTGGGCTGCATCCCCAAGAAGCTGATGCACCAGACAGCCCTGCTAGGGACTTCCATACAGGACGCTTGCAAGTTTGGCTGGGAGTTGCCGGAGGAGACAGGTAACAATTGGGTTGGCGTCTGGCTCAAAGGTCAGCAGTTTAGGTTTCAATGTCCATTTTAGTCACTTGGAATGCATGCCCAACACTAGAGACGGGCATGAGTACTCGAACCGACGTCAACTCAATCTCTAGCCAGTGATAACAAAAACATTTAAGTACTGTAAAACTATTTGGTGGAGTGTGCTTTGTGGCTTGAAGACAACAGCTGTGTTCCAATAGTCATACTAACTGTACTATTTGTGACAAATTGAGTACATAGCATGCTTATTGGTCATAGTATAGTCAGTATGCCTAGAGTTCCCGGATATCGTACTACAGTCACCAAAATACCAAGTATTACAAGCAGTCGACACCATTTCCGTGCGTCACAACGTTTTCAGATTTGAAGAAAATGGTGGAAAATATGCAGCCGAAGTCCAACGAGAGTGGATACATATCCACTGCTTCAACTAATTATTACAAATGTTAAAATGTTGAGCAATGTAATTACCTTTCAAATAAGTTACCTTAGGTTGGCTGGCAAGTTTTTAGCTACGCTATTCTTACAAACCATATAGCATATCATTACAGCAGTATGTACCGGTATGTTCTAGCTACCTAACATTAGTTGGCTACTAATACATCAAACTAGGGCTGGGCGATATGGCCAAAATATTATATCACGGTATTAAAAAATAAAATACAATTTGGATGGTATTTGACTGTATTTTTAGTTTTTGAATAATAAAAGTCGTACATTTGCTTTTTGAGTAGTGAGTGATCCTAGGGTAGCAAAACACACATTCTAAGTGATTTCAATGAGTCTCCATTCTGATTTGTTTTATACTGTTCAATTCAACCAAAACAAATTTCAGCACTTTTATCATTTCTGCATTTCCTGCACTCAATTGTAGTGGTGGAAAAAGTACCCAATTGTCATACTTGAGTTAAAGTAATGATACGTTAATAGAAAATGATTCAAGTAAAAGTGAAAGTACCCAGTTAAATACTACTTGAGCAAAAGTCTAAAAGTATTTGGTTTTAAATATACTTAAGTGTCAAAAGTAAATGTACTTGAGTATCAAAAGTGAAAGTATAAATCATTTCAAATTCCTTATGTTAAGCAAACCAGATGGCACCATTCTTTTTCTTTTTTAATTTACGGATAGCAAGGGGCACACTCCAACACATCATTTACAAACAAAGCATTTGTGTTTAGTGAGTCCTCCAGATCAGAGGCAGTAGATGTCAAGAGAACATCCCTGGTCAAGTGCTTGAATTGGACCATTTTCCTGTCCTGCGACGCATTCAAAAATGAAATGTAACGAGTACTTTTAGTTGTCAGGGAAAATGTATGGAGTACAAGGTCCAGTATTTTCTTTAGGAATGTAGTAAAGTAAAAGTTGTCAAAAATAGTAAAGTACAGATACCTACTTAAGTAGTACTTGAAAGTAGTTTCCCTTCCCTGTAGCTCAGTTGGTAGAGCATGGTGTTTGCAACGCCAGGGTTGTGGGTTCGATTCCCACGGGGGGCCAGCACAGAATTTTTTTTTAATGAAATGTATGCATTCACTACTGTAAGTCGCTCTGGACAAGAGCGTCTGCTAAATGACTAAAATGTAAAAATGTAGTTTTACTTAAGTACTTTACACCACTGCTCAATTGAGAATTTCCACACTGCCACGTAGGGCTGCACGATATGGGCAAATAATCTAGGACTTATTTTTAACCAAATGTTCAATTGTGATTTGACTTGACAAATTAGCGAAAAACTGTTGGAATCATGGAAATAGAATGACTGTTCTATGGTTAGAATATAATAGTGGGCACTTTGAATACACTGTTTGATATGACAACAAATTAAAATGCCAGGGAATGCCAACTAAAATGTTGATAAGTGTTTCCTAGGAGACCCTATAAGCTTTGGCTACATTGCATGTTCTCTCTTAGCTACTTCATGTAGCTAACATATTCTTGCTTTGCATGTTCCTATTTGATTTAGAAGATACTGTTGAACAAACATGGTGATTTAGGTCTACACCATCACTGGTATTATTAAGCTGTATAAGCTAACTACGTTTGCTTTTACACATTTATTAGCTAGCTAGCTATTAGCATTAGAGGCTAACAATTAGTCTCACAAGATGTAGGGCAACTTCCTAAGAAAAGACAAACTAACTGTTTGCTGTTGTAAGAAACACAAACTAATAGTGTCATTATAGAACACTAGTCGATTAATATTAAGAAGCAAAGTGAAAACAGCACTGTTGTTGTCAACATTGTTGCATGTGCTGCATTGACCATGCAGACTGAACGCAAGTGTCGTGGTTGAGGAACATCAAATACGCTCCTTGAGTGACAGGGGGCTTGGCTAGATTTGTGTGGAAAGTGGTGCGAGGAGAGAGGGATGACTCAAGTAGCGAAGTAAACTATAAAAATGTACATTACACATGGCGTATCACATTTAACAAACCAAACATTCAAATACCGGTATAGAAGGTAAAGTTAAAAACCCAAACCGGTCCCTGCACCAATACCGCAATACCTTATTTTATGATATACCGCCCAGCCCTACATCTAACTTGCCAGAATATTAACTATACGCTATCTAACTACCCAATGTTTATTGACTTGATTATTCCTGTCATTCATAGTTTAGTGGTATAGTCGTGCGTTCTCAATGGACATTCGGGTGCATTCGTAAATTTGCTCTGGCTATCTACTCCGATTTCAGAGCACTCTCGTCCGAGTGTGCCAGAGCACATAATAACTGATGAATTTACGAACACTCAACACCAGTTGAATATGGCCGGTGTCAGTTTGCAAAAAAGCGTAATTAAATTGTTGCCAGCAGCACAGTTAGTCACCAACGCTCTAGATAACTTAAACAGCCTAAGCAGCTCTGCTAGGGCGAGTAAAATTCTCTCATTTGTGTCTTGCAGTAGCTAGCCAGTTAGCTTAGGTGCTTGACTGCGGTTGTGAGGTGCGTCCAGTGACACTGCCTGGCAGAGTGAAATGCTCTGAATTTACAATCTAAAAACGCTCTGAATTTACGAACGCCCAGAGTGCACTCTGGCACTCCAGATTGGATTTTAATAACACAACCAAAGTCATAAAATGTCTAGCTAGTAATTCGCTATGCTAACAAGCTAGCAAGAGGTTGCATAGGAACAGCATCAACTTCTGGTAGACATAAGAAGCGCTACTACGCTCAGCTGAATGGATACCGTTCGTTTACAGTATACTAAAATGAACTAATTGTGTGTGTAGTATGGGTATTCAAACACAGCTAAAGTTAATTTGCTTTGACTCTAGTGTTCCATTTGTACATGTGCATTTGCAGGCACAACAAAAAAGAAACCAAGGCAAGCATCACAGTTCCCTTCACTTCTCACTCCCTCTACACACATGCGGAGTTTGCACACAAGCTCCCATTAGGCCTACAGAAATAAATGCCTATTAAATATGGTGGGCATAAAAAAATGCCTTTAACTGGTGGGATACACAAGCTACATTCCTTTCCAAATAACAGTTTCCAACAACGAGCTGCAGTTTGGAATAATTCTATCCCATTTATTTTCCGCTTGGGCTACTTTGCAAACTGCTAGTGCCATTTTCAGAATTGGTTAGCCTGGTCTATAACCCCCTAAACATAGACAGGTTCCGCACTGAAAATGTGCAAAAACATGATTTTGATAAGTGTATTTTCCTCAATCATTAAGCCTAGGCCTACTCACCAAACAAACATGTTGTGGCTGTAATTCAGCACCATGCAGTGTTCCATGTGGAAATATTCAACCATTTTTGAAAATTCCAAAGAACAGGCAGAATAAACTAAATTGTACGCCTGTAGGCATATAGCGAAAGGAAGACCAGATTTTGTTTTGTAACCATGAAAAAAAGTGTATTTCAACGCTCCAAACTAAGCCCCGTTTCATATGATCAGTCTTTGAGAATAACTATTCCAGATGCGCATCACTTCGCACTGGCAGCTTTTTAATTTGGAAAAATATTTGGTTCTATTTTATTCTGCTATATTTCATGTGTTTTGCTATTAACAGTAGAGGCTGCTGGGGGGAGGATGTAATGAAATGGCATCAAACGCATGAAAACCATTTGATGTATTTGAATCCATTCCGCTCCAGGCATTACCACAAGCCTGTCCTCTATTAAGGTGCCATCAACCTCCTGTGTTGCTATGTAATAGGTTTGTCTTGACGGTGATAAGGGCTCGGAAAATAAGTGTCTTATCTGCTAAATTAACAAAACAAGGCTATGCCATTGCACAGCCACAGTCTTCAAGCAAATACCACTGCTGAGGTTACTGCCTTTTTGAAGATTGTGTTCCATAATATAACCAGTTGATATTACGGTTTAAATAAATTAATCTTAAATGGCACTTGCCTTTTTGACTCAATATACAGTATGAGGAAATTAAGGTTTGTAATTGCTAATGGTTATGATAAATTAGGCATTGTTATGTACTATTCGCATAGATAAATGTTTTTTTCTTCCAGTCAGGTCTTGCCTTTGTTCTAAAGTAGATCTTTATCCCCCCCCCCTTCCGAGTACTCTGGGAAAACATTTTTATAATGTGAGTACTCGAACAGTCAAATGCCCATCCCTACCCAACACATGGCCTCAACCAAAGTAGTAAGGATATTGGAACAGAGCCATGGCCAGTGCTAGGAATGAAACATGTGAAGGCATATGTCACTTTTTGATTTGAAAACATTCTTGTTTAAGCCCTCTTCATAAGCCTGAGGTAACTTAACGTCACGGAAATGTCAATGTTACATTTCCAGTGGAGTACTTTTTCAGTAATGGTAGTAAACAACTAAAGACTTGTTTGTGTGGTCATTGTTGACTTTGTAATTTTCATCTGGTTCTTAGTGAAGCACAACTGGGAGACGATGAAGACGGCGGTGAACAACTACATTGGCTCGTTGAACTGGGGCTACCGGGTGGCGCTGCGCGACAAGAACGTCAACTACGTCAACTCCTACGCTGAGTTCATTGAGTCGCACAAAATCAAGGTGTGTAGGCGCTTCGTGAGTTTACAAGCAGATCTTTGACAACAGTTATTAATGAATTGACTGCCTTTCATTTTCATACGAAATTGACTCTTCCATTTTCATACTGAAGTTACTGCCTTCAATTTAACCCATTTTAGAAGGCAGTCAATTCGGTATGAAAATGGATGTGAACTTTTTAGATGCAAAGCACATGTATTCTGAAACTGGATAGTAACTTGTTTTATGTTAGTTCCTTGGCTTAACATAATCAAACAAATCCCAAAGATATTTAATGGCTCTGTACAAACACACTTCACAGCAGTTGGTAAAGCAGCTATTGTCTCCCATGGGAGGTTATAAACTGCACACCCTTGACTTGACGCATTGATTCTTGTTAACCAGACTCAACAGATGAGATGAGTCTAGGTGTTGATTTTAATGGATATTATTTTGTGTGTACGAGAGAAATAAATCCGTGAAGAATGTTTGACACCGTACTTACCCACTCCACCTACCAGGCGACCAACAAACGAGGGAAGGAGACCTTCCATACGGCCGCAAAGTTTATCCTGGCGACAGGCGAGAGGCCGCGTTACCTGGGCATCCCCGGAGACAAAGAATACTGCATCACCAGGTGAGACCCTTCCCTCCCAGCACACCGCAGGCATTATTTAACCCACAATTCATTTAGACTGCTGTCCAGCGAGGGGAAAGCCCTTATCACCACAATAGAGACAAATGCACTGCAGGGTTGTATTCAGTAGTGCACACTGTGGCGAAACCGTTTGCAACAGAAATGGAAAAACAAGTATTTGTAATTGGACAAGATCAGGTGATACCTCCCTGTTTGGATGTGTCCTTCCGTTTGGAGCCTAGTGAATATGACCCAGCTCTAGCAAGACTGTACAGATTAAAGCATTTGTTTGTAATGCTGGTGTGTGTGTGTGTGTGTGTGTGTTATGCATGCATACATACACAGTTGAAGTCGGAAGTTTACATACACCTTAGCCAAATATATTTAAACTCAGTATTTCACAGTTCCTCACATTTAATCCTTGTTAGAATTCCGTGTCTTAGGTCAGTTAGGATCACCACTTTATTTTAAGAATGTGAAATGTCAGAATAATAGTAGAGAATTAATTATTTCAGCTTTTATTTCTTTCATCACATTCCCACTGGGTCAGAAGTTTTACATACACTCAATTAGTATTTGGTAGCATTGTCTTTAAATTGTTGAACTTGGGTCAAACGTTTCAGGTAGCCTTCCACAAGCTTCCCACAAAAAGTTGGGTGAATTTTGGCCCATTCCTGAGTCAGGTTTGTAGGGCTCTTTGCTCGCACACGCTTTTTCAATTCTGCCCACACATTTTCTATAGGCTTGAGGTCAGGGCTTTGAAGGCCTCTCCAATACCTTGACTTTGTTGTCCTTAAGCCATTTTGCCACAACTTTGGAAGTATGCTTGGGGTCATTGTCCATTTGGAAGACCCATTTGCGACCAAGCTTTAACTTCCTGACTGATGTCTTGAGATGTTGCTTCAATATATCCACATAATTTTCCTGCCTCATGATGCCATCTATTTTGTGAAGTCCCCCAGTGCACCCTGCAGCAAAGCACCCCCACAACATGGTGCTTCACGGTTGGGATGGTGTTCTTCGGCTTGCAAGCCTCTCCCTTTTTCCTCCAAACATAACGATGGTCATTATGGCCAAACAGTTATATTTTGTTTCATCAGACCAGAGGACATTTCTCCAAAAAGTACTATCTTTGTCCCCATGTGCAGTTGCAAATGGTAGTCTGGCCTTTTTATGGCTGTTTTGGAGCAGTGGCTTCTTCCTTGCTGAGTGGCCTTTCAGGTTATTTCAATATAGGATATGTTTTATGTTTTACTGTGGATATAGATACTTTTGCACCTGTTTCCTCCAGCATCTTCACAAGGTCCTTTGCTGTTGTTCTGGGATTAATTTACACTTTTCGCACCAAAGTACTTTCATCTCTAGGAGACAGAACACGTCTCCTTCCTGAGCGGTATAATGGCTTCGTGGTCCCATGGTGTTTATACTTGCGTACTATTGTTTGTACAGATGAACGTGGTACCTTCAGGCTCCCAAGGATGAACCAGACTTGGGGAGGTCTATAATGTTTTTTCTGAGGTATTGGCTGATTTCTTTTGATTTCCCCATGATATCAAGCAAAGAGGCACTGAGTTTGAAGGTAGGCCTTGAAATACATCCACAGGTACACCTCCAATTGACTCAAATGATATCAATTAGCCTATCAGAAGCTTCTAAAGCCATGACATAATTTTCTGGAATGTTCCAAGCTGTTTAAAGGCACAGTCAACATAGTGTATGTAAGCTTCTGACCCACTGGAATTGTGATACAGTGAAATAAACTCAGTAAGGCTATAATCTCCCACTGGTCTAAACACAGGATTCCCAGAAGATTACCCTCTGCTGCTGTAGACTGGTGTGTTGTCATAGGAACAGACCCTGATAGAACCTGCTTTAAATGGTACAGAGATGGCTATGTCTAATGGTTGTATTGTGACCTATGGCTGTCCCTGGCAAAAAAAATAATCTTGGTTGACCAAGAGTTGTCTGTTCTTTTGACAATCTATTGGTCGACTTTTTTAAACATGTATTTTTCTGTATATAAACACATCCCATGTGCTTTAATCAAATTAACTATCTGCACTGAGCTTGTCTGATGCTTTATGCTGTTTTGATGAAATTAAGACAAATGACTAGAGGGAATGGCCTGGCTCAGACTTGCTGTGTTAAAAAGAAAATGAGAGAAAGTGACTGACTAGCACCTGCTGTCTCCCTCTCCTCCCTGCTGCAGCGACCACCACAGAACGTTAACAGTTTATCGCGCTGTTCGTGTTGCTGAAGCTGCAACATAAAAATAAAATATTAGTCACAAGTTCCAAATAGACCTTACAGTGAAATGCTTACTTACGAGCCCCTAACCAACAATGCAGTAAAAAAAATGAATAAGAAGTAAAAGTAACAAGTAATTAAAGAGCAGCAGTGAAATAACAATAGTGAGACTATACATAGGAGGTACCGGTACAGAGTCAATGTGTGGGGTCACCGGTTAGTTTAGGTAATATGTACATGTAGTTAGAGTTATTAAAGTGACTATGCATAGATGATGACAGAGTAGCAGTGGTGTAAAAGAAGGGGGGGCAATGCAAATAGTCTGGTAGCCAATCAATTAGGTGTTCAGGAGTCTTATGGCTTGGGGGTAGAAGCTGTTTAGAAACATCTTGGACCTAGACTTGGTGCTCCGGGTACCGCTTGCCGTGCGATAGCAGAGAGAACAGTCTATGACTAGGGAGGCTGGAGTCTTTGACAATTTTTAGGGCCTTCCTCTGACACCGCCAGGTATAGAGGTCCTGGATGGCAGGAAGCTTGGCCCCAGTGATGTACTGGGCCGTTCACACTATCCTCTGTAGTACCTTGCAGTTGGATGCTCTCAATGGTGCAGCTGTAGAACCTTTTGAGGATCTGAGGACCCATGCCATATCTTTTCTGTCTCCTGAGAGGAAATGGGTTTTGTCGTGCCCTCTTCACGACTGTCTTGGTGTGCTTGGGCCATGTTAGTTTGTTGGTGATGTGGACACCAAGGAACTTGACGTTCTCAACCTGCTCCACTGCAGCCCCGTCGATGAGAATGGGGGTGTGCTTGGTCCTCTTTTTCCTGTAGTCCACAATCATCTCCCTATAGGCTCTTGTCGTTGTCGGTGATCAGGCCTACCACTGTTGTCATCTGTAAACTTAATGATGGTGTTGGAGTCGTGCCTGGCCGTGCAGTCATGCATGAACAGGGAGTACAGGAGGGGACTGAGCACGCACCCCCGAGGGGCCCCTGTGTTGAGGATCAGAGTGGCAGATGTGTTACCTACCCTTACCACCTGGGGGTGGCCCGTCAGGAAGTCCAGGATCCAGTTGCAGAGGGAGGTGTTTAGTCCCAGGGTCCTTAGCTTATTGATGAGCTTTGAGGGCACTATGGTTTTGAACGCTGAGCTGTAGTCGATGAATAGCATTCTCACATAGGTGTTCCTTTTGTCCAGGTGTGGAGTGCAGTAGAGAGTGCATCATCTGTGGATCTGTTGGGGCGGTATGCAAATTGGAGTGGGTCTAGGGTTTCTGGGATAATAGTGAAGCACTTCATGGCTACAGACGTGAGTGCTACGGGTTGGTAGTCATTTAGGCAGGTACCTTAGTGTACTTGGGCACAGGCACTATGGTCGTCTGCTTCAAACATGTTTGTATTAGACTTAGACAGGGAGAGGTTGAAAATGTCAGTGAAGACACTTGCCAGTTGGGCAGCGCATGTTCGCAGTATACGTCCTGGTAATCCGTCTGGCCCTGCGGCCTTGTGAATGTTAACCTGTTTAAAGGTCTTACTCACATTGGCTTTGGAGAGCGTGATCACACTTCCGGAACAGCCATTTCTGACTGAAAAGTTATTACCGATATTTGTTTAGGAAAAACCTTCCCTATTCCTTCAACACTTGCTCTCTTTACGTGACACGTCTGCGTCACATGCACGTGACCAATAGGGCCTGACCTATAGCATGTCATAATTATATCAAACCCTAAACACTAATGTATGACAGCAAAATGGAGAGGACGTGACAAACTCGAAACGGGGGAATGTTTACTGGTTGCTCATGAGGTAAAGAGGAAGTCAGATGTGTGGAATAAATTTGACTAGTTGTGGAAAATACTTGAGATCAAGAAAAAGGTAAGGAGCAAGCGCTGTGTGCATATTACGTGTGCCAAACAGGTTACTACAATATTTTTCTGACCGTTTGGAACAATGTAAACAACACTAAATTATAAGTGCTTAGGCCTATTTATTGTTTACGCTAATTATTCAATGGTCGCTTTATTTTAAAACTAAAATGCTTGATTGCATTTCAAGTCATGAATCATTCATGCTGTGTGATGACATGAACAAATTAATGATTGATACAGTATTTAGGCTACTGTAAGTATTGAAATATTAGGCCTCAGTAAGTTAGTGTTAAGACTAAACCGGATGCGATCTTAGGCCTACAGCTCAATGGTGGTTATACAAGGCTGCTGTGTTTTTCCGATGTGGTTGCGTGAGGCTTGGTGCTCATGGAATCAGTAGGCTATTAAACAAACACTCAAACAGAAGCAGGATGTGGATTATTTCTGTAGATGTATATGTATGATTTATAAAGCCAGGCACATTTGAATAGTCAGGCTATTGATTTATAGATTCAATTAAGTTGGTTTCCTCTCTTCTCACTTTTCTTAGACAATTAAAGGCAATGGATGTTTTCTCGTCTCTTAACTCCGCTGTCTCCTCCTTATGCACATAGCAACATGGTCTAGGAAATGGCGCCAATTCAACAGAGCACTGGTGTGTTTCAGAACCGTGGACAGCGACCACTTTCCAACGTGGGAGAAGGCGCATTTGTTATAAAATAATATACTTTTTTTGTGTTACATAATATAACATATACAATTTCAGTAGCGCGTCTTAGTGATGGACTGTGCCATCCCCATGTCCTCCGCAATGGATTAGTCCATTCAGACAGGTGCCAATTAGGCAGGTGTCTTGTACACCATGATTTAATAAATTTTTTTGCTACTGCTCGACTAAAGAAATCTTGGTCCACCAAACAATCGACCAGTTGACTAAATGGGGTCAGCCCTAATTGTGGCTGAATAACTAAGTTCTCAGATTACATACTTATCTACTGGTCTCATAAAGACCCAGGCTCATTTCAGACTACATAACCAGTCTTTTTGTGTATAGTTTGGGAGATCAACTGTTGACATTTTAAGGATATAACTTTGTTTAGTGAATCAATCTGACATTCCAAGTATTTCACATGCTTATTGCAGAAAGAATGGGTGAATTTTGGCATTTGATACATCTAAGAGCTTTATGGTTTTAACGGAGGTGCACTCTACTCTGGCTGCTTTTCCTGTGTGTCCATCCCTTTCACGCAGCGATGACCTGTTCTCTCTGCCCCACTGCCCTGGCAAGACCCTGGTGATCGGGGCGTCCTACGTGGCGCTGGAGTGCGGGGGTTTTCTGGCGGGTCTGGGCCTGGATGTGACAGTCATGGTACGCTCCATCCTGCTGAGGGGCTTCGACCAGGACATGGCCAACCGTGCCGGCAAGCACATGGAGGAGCATGGTGTAAAGTTCCTCCGGAAGTACGTCCCCGTCAAGGTGCGTGACTTATCTACTACCAGACCTGGGTTAAAATCCTTTTTGAAATATTTTGTTTAGCTTTTTGCCTGCCTGAAATGCCAGGTGGGTAGTAGATATTGGTTCCATTGCAACAGGTAAACTCAATGAAGTACAGCTAGTATTTAAAATAATTTAAAATGGTGTTTAAACCCAGATCTGTGTACAAGGACATTGTGTCTTTCCTCATCTGTTATGGCTTGGAAATGCCTGGTACTAAATTGCTCTGTCATCAGGGAAGTTGTGTAATATTTTGCTCTCTATCTAAAGGGTTGTCATCAGTTTAAGTCTAACTTTGATGGCTGTTAGCCTGTAAGGGCAAACTGAATGAAAAACCACGTGCTCTTTCAGAAAAAGATGCCTTCAGTTCACCCTGCCCTGGCCATTGTAGCATTAAAGACATTTTGTAACTAGATACAAATACCTTGCATACAATTTATTTTATATTTTTGTGTGTGTGCGTGCGTGTGTGCGCATGTGCGTGTGTGCGCACACGCCAGGTGGAGGAGCTGGAGGCAGGTACTCCTGGGAGGCTGAAGGTGACAGCCAAGAGCACGGAGGGAGACGAGACCATCGAGGGAGAGTACAACACTGTACGTACCCATCACCATAATGCTCAATATCCGATATAGGTTAGGAGTCCCAAAGTAAATCTAGCACTTATGACTGAAACTAAGAGTTAAATCTGAAAATATACTACTTAACCTGTTACATCTAGGGGGCAGTAATTTCACGGCTGGATAAAAAACGTACCCGATTTAATCTGATTATTAGTCCTGCCCAGAAACTGGAATATGCATATAATTATTAGCTTTGGAGAGAAAACACTCCAAAGTTTCTGAAACTGTTTGAATGGTGTCTGTGAGTATAACAGAACTCCTATGGCAGGCAAAAACCTGAGATGCTTCTGTTCAGGAAGTACCCTGTCTGAACATTTCTTGCCCTTCTTTATTATCTCTGTCGTTTACAAAGGATCTCTGCTCTTACGTGACACTTCTCACGTCAACAATGGAGTCTCACAGCCCGGGAAAAACAGGAATGATGTCATTCAAAGCCCTGGCTGAAGCACACGAGAGCAAATGCTGAGTGGTCAGTCAATGGACTAAGCCTTAGGCGCGTGACACGCCCCGCCCCCGGCTTTTGGTTTTTTCCTCAGTTTACAGACAGGCAGATTCCCGGTCGGAATATTATCGCTTCTCTACGAGATAAATTGCATAAATATTGGTTTTAAACAGCGGTTGACATGCTTCGAAGTACGGTAATGGAATATTTCGAAATTTTTTGTCATATTTTGCGTCATGCTCGTGGCCGAGATTTAGCGTTGGGATAGTGTCTAGAACGCACGAACAAAACGTCGCTGTTTGGATATAACGATGGATTATTTGGGACCAAACCTACATTTGTTATTGAAGTAGAAGTCCTGGCAGTGTATTCTGATGAAGAACAAGCAAGGTAAGAACATTTTTCTTATAGGAAATGTGATTTTGGTGAAGGCTACACTGGGTGGGTGTCTAAATAGCTAGCCCTGTAACGCCGGGCTATGTACTTACATTATTGCAAAATGTGCTTCATCCGAAAAGCTATTTTAAAATCGGACATATCGAGTGCATAGAGGAGTTCTGTATCTATAATTCTTAAAATAATTGTTATGCTTTTTGTGAACGTTTATCGTGAGTAATTTAGTAAAATCACCGGAAGTGTTCGGTGGGAATGCTAGTTCTGAACGTCACATGCTAATGTAAAAAGCTGGTTTTTGATATAAATATGAACTTGATTGAACAGACATGCATGTATTGTATAACACAATGTCCTAGGTGTGTCATCTGATGAAGATCATCAAAGGTTAGTGCTGCATTTAGATATGGTTTGGGTTTATGTGACATGATATGCTAGCTTGAAAAATGGCTGTGTGATTATTCCTGGCTGGGTACTCTGCTGACATAATCTAATGTTTTGCTTTCGCTGTAAAGCCTTTTTGAAATCGGACAGTTTGGTTAGATAAAGGAGAGTCTTGTCTTTAAATAGCTGTAACATAGTCATATGTTTGAAAAGTGTAAGTTTTCGGATTTAGAGGAGTTTGAATTTCGCGCCCCGCCCATCATTGGATATTGGAGCAGACGTTCCGCTAGCGGAACGTGTTTAAACATGTTGCATTAGGAATTAACTCTGCAGGGTTGTCCATCTTAGAGCATTTGTTAAAACAAAAAAAAATGTTTTGTCAGCAAAATGGAATAATTCCTGCTTTGTTTTAATGACATGCTACAGCTGGAGAAATGTCCTGTTAACCAGGTGACTTCCTTCTCCTCATTCAGGTGTTGATAGCCGTGGGGCGCGACGCCTGTACAGGAAAGATCGGCTTGGATCAAGCCGGGGTCAAAGTCAATCCCAAGTAAGTTTCCTTCCTTTTTATTTTCTCTCCCTTAGTTCATTCATCCACTGATTCGCACTTGCGGCCGTCACCAAGGAGATGTAGACAAGGTGCTGTGTTTTGTGTGTGCCTGTACCTTTAAGACTTCAGTCATGGTGATTCAGCACTATTGCCACGGGGGGGGGGGGGGGGGGGGGGGGGGGGGGGGGGGTGTGAGAGATACATGAGAACTGACACTGTTGGGATTTTTGTGCTTCATTAGTTTACTCCAATTAGGGGAGGGTTAGGGGAAATAATAAAGGAAAATATATTGAATGTCTATGTATGGGAATTGGAAATGATGCAGACAATTACATTGTGGCTTCTATCAATATTAAAGCTGATCCACCCCCTAAAGTGCTTTGTAATTAGAGAAACTCCCTTGTGCCGGGGTGGCAAATATCCTAGTGGTTAAGAACGTTGGGCCACTAACCGAAAAGTCACTGGTTCAAATCCCTGAGCCAACTAGGTGAAAAACTCTGTGCTCATAAGCAAGGCACTTAACTCTAATTGCTCTGGTAAGTCACTCTGGTTAAGAGCGTCTGCTAAATTACTAAAATGTAAAATGCTGTAACATTAGGACACAACACTATCTTAAAAACCTTGGGCTTCTTCACAATCATGTAAACTGGATTGAGGATGATGTGTTTTTCATGTTCCTAACATGGTGTTTGGTTATGAACGGGTCAGCCTTAAAGTGCTTTAGGCCATAGGGATAAGACAATTGCATGAGCCAGGTTTAGGAGTGACTGCACCTCTGAGTCAGTCATGTGACTGGGACCCTAGCAGCATTTTAACATGGGGCTGACTGACACACGGCTAAAGGGGCACCAGGGTTGCTCTACGTGTCGTTTACGGGGTTGCTCTACGTGTCGTTTACGGGGTTGCTCTACGTGTCGTTTACGGGGTTGCTCTACGTGTCGTTTACGGGGTTGCTCTACGTGTCGTTTACGGGGTTGCTCTACGTGTCGTTTACGGGGTTGCTCTACGTGTCGTGTGGGAGGGATTATTGACAAAAGAATTGTCTAATGAATAACAGAGAAATGACTCGTTTTTAATGTGACTTGAGAAGTTGTTCATTGTGGTATAGAATTCTCTTGTATAGACGCACACACACATTCTGTCCAAACACACTCTAGACCTGGTCGGAGTTGTTTTGCATTGTCAGATATCAGATTATGCAAATACAATGGCACACTGGTTTTTCCAGGATCAAAATGGGGTTTAGGTGATGGGTGTGACGTGGGCATAGCCCACTAAAATGCTGTCATTTTTAAAGCTAATTTTGCCATGGGGCTGAGAACATTTGCATTTTTAAAGCTAACTTCATTCAGTTCACAACATTTGCCATGGTTTGTGGTGTTCCTATAGTATCTGAATTAATTTCAGATTCTCCCTGACTGTTTCGTTATTTATTTTGGTGACTGTTCTGTTATTTAAAAAAAAAATATATATATATATGTATATGTCTCTACATGGGGATCTAAAATGAGTCAGATGGGAGTCGCCAGTCATGTTCCCCTCGCTAAGCTTCCACTCTTTCTCCGCCTTCCCCAGGAATGGTAAGATCCCGGTGAACGACGAGGAGCAGACCAACGTGCCGCACATCTACGCCATCGGAGACATCCTGGAGGGCAAGTGGGAGCTGACGCCCGTGGCTATCCAGGCTGGCAAGCTGCTGGCACGCCGCCTGTACGCGGGCGCCTCGCTCAAGGTCATTGTCAGACAGCGGGCCTTCAATTTACCCCCTAGGAGTTGCCATTTTCTATTGGTAGACCATAGCAGATTGACAGTGTGACCCTCTGGTAGTACTGTCTCTGTCTCTGCTTTGAGGAGATTAGCTTGTTTCTTTCAAATGAAAATATGGATGTTGGCCCTCGTTGGTGTTATGTGGTGGGGTCTTTGCGCCCCACCAACAATGTATAAACTAGAAGAAACCATGTACAGTTTTTCCCTAGCTTCTATTATACAGTAGGATATTTTGCCTGGTGAACCTCTGATGTGACACCGCCTGGTACAGACAGTAAATTGTTACTAATTGCGGTTGAATTTTGTGTGCAGTGTGACTACGTGAATGTTCCCACCACGGTGTTCACCCCTCTGGAGTATGGCGCCTGTGGGCTGTCTGAGGAGAAAGCTATGGAGCTGTACGGCCAAGACAACCTGGAGGTAGCTACTGACGCAACACACGCTCCACTTCCAGCCTAGTGGTAGCCAGGCCTAAAATGAACACCCTGCCAAATACGTGTAGATTTTGGGATTGGCGGGTAGTAATGTCTAATTCACCGTCCATGTTGGTGGGTGGTTACACTTGGAGCTCTACAGTGGGAGTATTTCATAAAAATAGTGTGAGTTGTGATTTTATAGCAAAATAAATGCTGCAGTAGATGTTGTCGAAGTATTTCTGCCATTTTGTTTCATATTTGGTAATGCACAAAGAAATAAGAATCCTAACATTATAGCTATCCCTTCTCGTGCAGCAACACTGCCTGTCTGGGGGGCTGTGCGCGCAAGAAAGATTTGTTTTTAGAAGCAATGCGCATTAAAGTTGGTCTAATTTACTGAAGTATACTGAATTGAGACTTTCCTTGTGTTTCTTGGCTATTTATACTGAACAAAGAAATATGAACGCAACATGCAACAATTTCAAAGATCTTACTTAGTTAATACAAGGAGATCATTAAGCCTTAAATTTATGTGAAATCCATAGATTAGGGCCTAACTGGGCAGGGATGCAGCCATGGGTGGGCCTTGGAGGGCATAGGCCCACCCACTGGGGAGCCAGGCCCAGCCAATTAGAATGAGTTTAACCCCACAAGGGCTTTATTACAGACAGAGATACTCCTCTGTTTCATTAGCTGTCCGGGTAGCTGGTTACACGTTGTGAGGCCGGTTGGACAACTGCCAAATTCTCCAAAATTATATTGGAGGTGGCTTATGGTAGAGAAATAAATGAACATTCAATTATCTGGCACGCTCTCAACTTGAGACGTGTGTCAAAACTGCACATTTTAGTGTTTTAAAATAAATGTGTCCCCAGCACAAGGGGGACTATTAAATGATCGTGCTGTTTAATCAGCTTCTTGATCTGCCACACCTGTCAGGTGGATGGGTTATCTTGGCAAAGGAGAAATGCTCAATAACACGGATGTCAACAAATTTGTGCCCAAAGTTTGAGAAATAAGCTTTAGAAAATTTGATGGGATCTTTTATGTCATCTCATGAAACGTGGGACCAACACTTTTACATGTTGCGTTTTTTATATTTTTGTTCAGTATACATTATGTAAGCTACGTTGTTTTTCAATGTTTGAGTTTGCTTCTACTGCTAGCAAAGAGACATCAATTGGCCTCTGCTATTGAGATTCCTCATAGGCACACATGACTCTAGGCCCCGTTACCTAGGTAAGCTTAAAGGGGCAGCTGTGTTTTTGTCTCTGTGATATTTTGGTTAAAAGACAGGTCACATAAAATTTAATTGAGCAATATACCACATTATCGTACTAGTAATATATTTCTTGTTTTAGAAAGATTACTAAGCATGTCAATCTTTAAAAAATAATGTAAAAAAATTGTAATTATGGAAACAAAATTGTCTGGTTAAAAAAATCTGAGTGACTGGTAGATATTTCTTTTTAATCTACCTGCCACAGTGGCTGGTAGCCAAAGTTAGTTTTAGGCCCTGATTGGTACTTCAGCCACATCATACACACTCGCAGCCCACTGGCACTGAATAATACATATTGGACCGATATCAACTGACATTTTGGCTCTGCTCGCATATGCACTCTAGCTAGCATACCAGTTGAAATGTGGACACTGGAACAAAGCCTTTGACTCACCAGCTAAAACGGCTAGCTATTAGACAGTGGAAAACCAGAGTTCTGGTTCTGTGTTCACTTATGATTTCTACCATTTCTTTCAACTTTTCTAACTGATACTTAACAGAATTTTCCCCCCTTATTAATAAAATACATGTTATTCTTCCATTACGGTATGTGTATTTAATGTCCTTGTTAACTGTGTAGGTGTACCACAGTCTCTTCTGGCCTCTGGAGTTCACCGTCCCCAACAGGGACAACAACAAGTGCTACTCAAAGATCATCTGTAATAAACTGGACAATGTAAGAACACCCTCTTTCCAAACATACCTGACTACCTGTTTTAATTCATAGATACGGCAATTATTGTCACCTATTTTGCCGTGTAGAGTTCAGACTTTCTCACATTGAAAACAGGATGTCTGGGAGCCAGACAAATGACATTCGCATTGTAAATGAGAACCTGTTCTCAACTGGCCTACCTAGTTAAATAAAGGTGAACAAATGGAAATGGGAACAGAAGGCTTCCACCCTGACAATGCGAACCCGTTGTCACTTGTTTCTGAAAGCTATTCTAGAATAACTGACACGTATGTGAAATTCAATAGCCCATGTTGAAGACGAACACAAGTTCCTCCATGCAGGGTCTGGCTAACATAACGTAATAGATCAAGTGTATCGGTAATGTACTATCAGACCCTGTAACACCCCTCTCTCTCTCCCTGCAGGACCGTGTGATCGGGTTCCATTACTTGGGGCCCAATGCGGGAGAGGTGACGCAGGGCTACGGCGTGGCCATGAAATGTGGCCTGACAAAAGAGCAGCTGGACAACACCATTGGCATACACCCCACCTGCGCTGAGGTAAGACTGATCCCAGACCAGCTGCAGGCCGCATTTGATTTGAGTTGCTCCCCCCCTCACTACAATTGGCGTTGCAAGCACTATGCTCTACCGACTGACCCCCCCCAAAACATATATATATTTATTTATTTATTTATTTATTTATTTATTTATTTATTTATTTATATTATATTATAGTGGCAGGTATAGTAAGTCCCTCCACGGTGCAAAAAAGTGGTTTCATACTCAGTGAGCCCCCAGGCCCATGTTTCCCAGGGTTAACAACATGCGTTGTAGATTCATAATATTACAATGCATTGTGTTACACCCTCTAAACTTATTTCACAGATTCCTTGGCCAAAGTCTGTTTAATCTTTTAGTTTATTTTTTTTAAATAACAAAAATATATATTTACATTTTAGTCATTTAGCAGATGCTCTTATCCAGAGCGACTTAGAGTAGTGAATGCATACATTTCATTTCATGCATTTTTTTTTGTACTGGCCCCCCGTGGGAATCGAACACACAACCCTGGCGTTGCACACACCATGCTGGCGTTGCACACACCGTGCTCTACCAACTGAGCCACAAGGAATAAATATATATATATATTTAGAGATCTGGCCGCGGACCCCTGCAGTACTTTGTCCGGGGACCCCACTTTGAGAACCCCCGTTATAGGTAACTACGTAATGTTCAAGGCTAATGTCATCAGTATTTCGTGGAAAGCGCACCCTCTATCCATCTCTATGGTTTGAGCTTTGCTCGCTTGGCTCTGACCTTTAAAAACAATTATAATTATATTGCGAACGAGTCGTGCCTCCTCGCTATGACGCAGAGCTCAACGGTCTTTCTTCTTCTCTTCCAGATCTTCACCACCATGGAGGTGACCAAGAGCTCGGGCGGTGCCATCACCCAGACGGGCTGCTGAGGTTAAACCCTGCTTGTTTAACGGGCTGTCCTGTTCTCCATCTTAGATCTCTCACCTCGTAACTCTGCGCCAACCTGGCCCCCTCTAACTCTATACCCAAGACCAATCGCTTCTCAGGAAAAACCAATAAGGTGATCGAAACTGGGGGGGGGTCTGAACGGATGAAACCACACATTTGAGAATAGGGGTGGGGAACCAGTGGGTCAGTATAATACTGTCTGAAAGATCGAGCCAATAAATGCTCTGAGGGGGCCTGTAGCGTGGACATAAAAGGAAACATAATATGAGGTGATTAACTATCTATGGGACAGCCTGCTAGATAGCGGGGTTACTCTGCTGCTTTCACAAGGCACCCTGTGTGTGTCTTCCTCAGAGGTGCACCACCCCTCTCTAGGGATGGGTGAGTGCTGTTTGACGTGCTGGCCCTTAACCCAATCACTGTGGTGGGCTAGAACCGATGTCCCTCTGTCCAAAGACACCGGGGTAAATCGAACCCTTCGTCCAAACTTAAACACACACACACACATATATATATATATATATACACACACACACACACTTGCGTATAATGACTCATGTAGTATGTTAACAACAGCTGGCACACATCCAGGGTTTGACTGAATGGATACAATAATTCTCTGATCCAGTGTGGTGGAAACGCCTGGTCATTTTTACTCGGTGGAAGTTAACTATTATGTCCTAAGATATGTTTATAATCTCTTGTCATCACGTCTCTTCTCTGGCAAGCCATCAACATTCCAGGCATTATTTCTCATCAGAAGTGTATATTGTCTGATATCTCAGATATTGAAATCAAGTTTAATGTGGGGCAATGGATGTTTAAAAATATATATTTTTAAATATCAGTATTTCTCATGGTGTCGAACTTGCCGTTTGTCAAGTGTTAACCAAAGTGTTACCAAAAAGGTGCATGTAGGAGAAGTCAAAAGAAAGAGCCTCTGAACCATCATTCAAATCTCTGTGATGCTTCAGAAAACACTGTTAGTAATTCCAATGACTGAATACATAAGACATGAATTGTAGGGATTTATCTTATATATTTGACACACATGCACACACACTTTAAAAGTTTTCAGTGCATAATTAAATAAATGCTTCTTTTGTATCAGTTTGATCTTGCTGTTTTGTTTGCCTCTGCGTTGTGTATGTAAAATGTATCCTATCTGGTAGAGGACAGTATTTAAGAGTTATTTTCTGCCTACTGTTGAGCAGTGAAACCGGTCCAAATGTATAAATGACTGCTTCACTGGTATCACCGTTTTTGTAGATTACTTTTATTAAAGTCTTGAAAGACAATGTCAACATGCAAACTATCGTCTTGACTCTCTTGGTTGTGTCAGTGAAATTTAAGATGTTACTTTTATTTTTGCTTCTATCATGAAACGACCTGTTCCGTGTGGTTGATGTGGTAATCTTGTGCATGCGAGAAGAGCATGTCCGGTTTACAGGAAAGTACCTAAGGAAATATCGGGTGTTTGGGCGTTCCTTAGCAACCTGCCTCTTCATTTCCTGAGATAAGATCAGAGTTCATACCCGGGAATCAGGTGTGTAAAAAGTCTTATCAGTGTGCTATGACGTTTCCTCCTTACTGGAAAGGACTAGCAATGTGGCTTACACTCAGATCTGTTTGTCCTGGCACAAACAGATCTGTGACTAGACTATATCAGCACCTCATTACTTGCATATCATAAACCATTAGTAGGTGTATTGGGAGGGGGGAAATTTGTATATTGTCCCAATTGTTCTTCAACCTGTACATTTCAGAAATTATATTATATTGAAACATTTGAATTGAGGTACATTTTTAGGAAAACCAATATTCTGTTTGCTGAGAACTGTTTTTCAGTACAAGGTGGGTGTGCAGTTTTCATAGTGACGAGATTATTTTAATCCTCTTCATTCTTCGTCCACATCGGTACAGTCGATCAAACCACGTTGAAGTGGGCTCCCATTCATTTCCCTATACATCAGACAAGGACGTTTTGAAAAATGTATAATGGGGTGTTTCCGTTCAGATTTGTGTATCAATTGCTATGGTCTATTCATCCAGTCAGTGGCGGTCATGATCAAAAGAGCCTGGACTGGTGTGAAGCTTTTGTTGGGTTTAGTGGTTCTGTCTTTCGCTTGGATGTGTAAACGGTGTCACCTGCACATGCTGCCATGACAACTCTGGTCTTTGAATTTTAATTAACTTTATAGTCCCTCAGTTGAATTGAAAAGCAATCTACCGGAGATATGATTCAATTATTTTGTCTGTTTATCATTGAGAGCTTTTCAAACAAACACTGAGCTCCATCCCTCCGTTAATCAACCTGTTCCCAGAGTTTATTTAAGGTGATAGAGTAATTCAAGTCAGTTACTAGAAATCTGTGGCAACATACCTGAATCGTCCAAAGGGGTTGAATAAATTCGTAAGTAAACTTTTCTAGTCCTGTTCTATCTTTTTGAGATCAGGGCCCATATTTATAAAGAACAAGGCCTGTTCCTCTCACTGAAAATGAAGTTGTCAAGGATTGCAAACACTACAAAGACCCAAAAACCACAACATTTGGTCTCCTATCGATTTTTCTCACATACCTTTATGGTACAGAAGGAAATGCACCCAAGGCGGGCTAGATAAAGTGACCTCGAACTTTGTGTGCTCTGTGACTGTTACCAGAAAACAGCCGACAACTTCTGTGACTCACAATGACAAGTCATGTTATTCCTGCCTCACTGCAAATAATGACCCTAACCACCTCTGTTGTGTTGAAACATGTCTTGTGTTGAAACATGTTCAACTATAAGTACAGGTTTTATGTGGCATTTTGTTATTCTTAGACTCAAACAATCATCAGTCATTAACTTGATTACATTCAATGGACATATACAGTATGTTTAGTACTTTACATTGAAAACTGAACAGGTAATGCCGTTTGGTTTATTACAAGTAGAACTAAAGGTTTTAAGACTTCCTTGAGCTGTCACTGACGCATCCTGCATCAGTGACTCAGGAACTAAACTCAGCAAAAAAAGAAACGTCCCTTTTTCAGGACCATGTCTTTCAAAGATAATTTGTAAAAATCCAAATAACTTCACAGGTCTTTATTGTAAAGGGTTTAAACACTGTTTCCCATGCTTGTTCAATGAACCATAAACAATTAATGAACATGCACCTGTGGAACGGTCGGTAAGACACTAACAGCTTACAGATGGTAGGCAATTAAGGTCACAGTTATGAAAACTTAGGACACTAAAGAGGCCGTTCTACTGACTCTGAAAAACACCAAAAGAAAGGTGCGCAGGGTCCCTGCTCATCTGCATGAACGTGCCTTAGGCATGCTGCAAGGAGGCATTAGGACTGCAGATGTGGCCAGGGCAATAAATTGCAATGTCCGTACTGTGAGACACCTAAGACAGAGCTACAGGGAGACAGGATGGACAGCTGATCATCCTCGCAGTGGCAGACCACGTGTAACAACAGCTGCACAAGATCGGTACATCCGAACATCACACTTGCGGGACAGGTGCAGGATGGCAACAACTGCCCGAGTTACACCAGGAACGCACAATCCCTCCATCAGTGCTCACACTGTCCGCAATAGGCTGGACTGAGGGCTAGTAGGCCTGTTGTAAGGCAGGTCCTCACCGGATATCACCGGCAACAACGTTGCCTATGGGCACAAACCCACCTTCGCTGGACCAGACAGGACTGGCAAAAAGTGCTCTTCACCAACGAGTCACGGTTTTGTCTCACCAGGGGTGATGGTCGGATTCGCGTTTATCGTCGAAGGAATGAGCGTTACACCGAGGCCTCTGGAGCGGGACCGATTTGGAGGTGGAGGGTCCGTCATGGTCTGGGGCGGTGTGTCACAGCATCATCGGACTGAGCTTGTTGTCATTGCAGGCAATCTCAACGCTGTGAGTTACAGGGAAGACATCCTCCTCCCTCATGTAGTACCCTTCCTGCAGGCTCATCCTGACATGATCCCCCAGCATGACAATGCCACCAGCCATACTGCTCGTTCTGTGCGTGATTTCCTGCAAGACAGGAATGTCAGTGTTCTGCCATGGCCAGCAAAGAGCCCGGATCTCAATCCCATTGAGCACATCTGGGACCTGTTGGATCGGAGGGTGAGGGCTAGGGCCATTCCCCCTAGAAATGTCCGGGAACTTGCAGGTGCCTTGGTGGAAGAGTGGGGTAACATCTCACAGCAAGAACTGGCAAATCTGGTGCTGTCCATGAGGAGGAGATGCACTGCAGTACTTAATGCAGCTGGTGGCCACACCAGATATTGACTGTTACTTTTGATTTTGACAGCCCCTTTGTTCAGGGACACATTTCAATTTCTGTTAGTCACATGTCTGTGGAACTTGTTCAGTTTATGTCTCAGTTGTTGAATCTTATGTTCATACACATATTTACACATGTTAAGTTTGCTGAAAATAAACGCAGTTGACAGCGAGAGGACATTTCTTTTTTTGCTGAGTTTATATCTAGTATGAGTGGAATGTACCTCTTCCTATGATTCTCTCTATGGTTCACACAATGGCAGGGTGCGGGGTATGGACTCATGCGTCCTCTGCTGGTGCTTTTGATGATCAAACTTGCTCATGAAAAGTCAAGGTGCTATACAGAGGGATGCATTTTATATAGGCCTAATAAAGATCTTACGAAGGCTTCCTTGAGTCTTTATAAGATGCATTTAAACGCTAGTTTAAAAGAGCAATATTCATAAATCGCTCTGCCATTTCCTGGTTGATCAAATTCTAATAGTTTGCCTAATTTCAGTTTATGACAAAACAAGCAATGTGTAGAGAATCATTGTGCAAACCGCTGTGAAATGTATTTTCAGTAACCAAAAATATTTTCAGTTGTTTGAAGCTGGTGTACAAAACCAGGAATCATAGAAATAGCGCAGATCTACTGATTTCTTCATACTTGCATTCAATGAGAGTGACAGATCTATAATCCCGGTTTCTAAATTAATTTGGTTGGGTCGCCTAAAAAGTTACACATTACAGCTTTAAAGTGTGACCATTCTACCGACCATTCTATGTGAGCGTTAGATGACTAATAGCAAATAAGTACAGATGTAAAATGAGTAACAATTTCAGTTACAAACTTGGAGTGTGAACAAGGAGAATCATTCTGTACCTCTCGTTTTCTGTGTGTCTTCTGTCATCTTAACGTTTCACCGTTTTATCATTGTTGTCCAGTAGGGGACAGTACAGTTTCACTAGTCCCTGGTGTCCACGAAGAGCTGAAGAATTCTTTGCTTAGAGACCAAACCATCCCCATATTCGTAACAAACTGAGTTTGTTTTTATTTACCCATTTTATGTGGAGCCACTCACGCAGTTTGTTGTACTGTCTGGGAACATGTTACCCATAAACAAATGGACCCTTCACCTCATCTGGACAAAATTGTGCTTGCAATGAATTCTGGGACAGAGTGTAATTTTTTAGAGGAGGAGGAGGAGGTGGGGAGAGAAGAAGGGAGGGGAGTGAGTGAGCTCTTACGCCCCGACAATATCACAAGGGTGCTCAGCCTCAGCTCTCTCTCTGGGTCTCTCTCTGTGTGCGACTGTGTCTCACTTTGCTGTAGTTTTCTCCTTTGCCCTACTATTGCCACAGCAGATGCTGTCCTTCTTGTCATTTGAGTGACAGTTACACCTTACCATCATGGCCTTCGTTTTCAAATATAAGCTTGCAGGGTTAAAGGGATGATTGGGCCATATGTGAAATGTGGACAAAGAGAGAGTGCAATCCACGCTTTGGTTTAGTCAAACTAGCCACTGCCACCAACTGCTAAAATGACAATTTTGTAACCAAATGCCAGTGCAAGTCAATGTACCCCAATTAGCAAACTTCATATTTCATGCCCAAATCATCTCTAAAAGGGATGTTGTAGCTGACTTTGAGATGATTAATAAAATACTGCTTGCTCTGCAGTAAAGATGTCAAAAACAGTATTAATGATTGACGTCTTTTTTTCTCTGTGTATTTGAAACTGGTTTGCAGTTGTCTTTTCTCCTCATCCCTGCTCTCCTGCCGCTTTCAGTTCTCTGACAGATGTGGTCTGACACAGCAGAATGAAGCACTGACAATAAGTATTATGGTGGAATGCAGACACTGCCCTGGCTTGCTAGTCTATCATGCCAATAACCAAAACAATGTTAGAGATTTACATTCTTAAGAACAAAAATGTCAAATATCGAAGCCGCTTATCATTTCTTTTGTTTCTCTTGTGTTATGTAACAGGTCGACTTTGGAGGCAGGGCAAAGGTAAAGATATGTTAGAAACGTTTGTATGTTCCAACAATGTGATGCTTAGTGTCTATAACAGTGAAATCATTGAAACTCTGGGAGGGAAAGCTACACGAAGGGTATTCCAAATGAACAAGCGCATTACTTTTTAAAGCACATACTGTACAGTATGGTCCGGTTTTGCTTTTATTTCATAAGTCTTGTTTTGTTTTAAATAGCCAAACGGATTATTGATTGTGGAGCAAGAACATTTCAACACCTTTCCTAAAGGCCTTGTTTACAGTTTTTTGAGAATCTATCATGGCTTTATTACTCTGTCCTCCCACCAACCATGTTTATTGGTTAAGAAATGTAACCTTGTATTTAATAATCTCTCCCATTACAATTACACTTTCCCTTAAGTTCCTCACAGCAGTGTTTTCCCAAATGATGGGTCGAGATGTACTGGTGGGTTATTTTTCGGTCGCAGCTTTCTCTCCTGGGCCATAGACTACTTTCAGAGTAAGTGGAAAAAAGTGATTGTTTGATCACTCGCTTGGTTCCTAACCCACACTGGCTCCTTTCAGGACCTTCTGCCCTGAGACCCACGGGGAAGCGAACATACCAAATGTCTGGATGGTCATTTGATCAACAAATACAAATGATTCAGTCTGTCTAACAGCCACATGTCCATGTAATGTGTGTCCCTAATATATGTACGTTGACTGGTATGCTGTAACTACAGCTAGATGGTTGCATATATATCCACGCCATTGGAAAGAGGGTTATATATATACACATGCAGCAGGTATGTGAGATGTAAGTATGCTAATAACCATGTCTACACTGTAATTACATTATACTTGCTTATGTAGCTTACATGTAATAAGTGCTACATCACTATCTTCCTTTATTACTGATGTTTAGTCAGCCACTAGAGGTAGCCGCAGAAACATAAACCCATGCCAAATATTGATACATTTCTAAAAGGCCTATACATATTGAAAGGCTGGTCATGGCTCAGATCAAGACCATTATCCCAGAAACCCTAGACCCACTCCAATTTGCATACCGCCCCAACAGATCCACAGATGACGCAATCTCTATTGCACTCCACACTGTTCCTTTCCCTACCTGGACAAAAGAATGCTATTCATTGACTACAGCTCACGGTTCAACACCATAGTGCCCTCAAAGCTCATCACTAAGCTAAGGACCCTGGGACTAAACACCTCCCTCTGCAACTGGATCCTGGACTTCCTGACAGGCCGCCCCCAGGGGGTAAGGGTAGGTAACAACACATCTGCCACGCTGATCCTCCAAACGGGGTCCCCTCAGGGGTGCGTGCTCAGTCCCCTCCTGTACTCCCTGTTCACTGCATGGCCAAGCACGACTCCAACACCATCATTAAGTTTGATGATGACACAACAGTGGTAGGCCTGATCACCGACAACGACGAGACAGCCTATAGGGAGGAGGTCAGAGACCTGGCCGGGTGGTGCCAGAATAACAACCTATCCCTCAACGTAACCAAGACTAAGGAGATGATTGTGGACTACAGGAAAAGAAGCACCGAGCACATCCCCATTCTCATCAACGGGGCTGTAGTGGAGCAGGTTGAGAACTTCAAGTTCCTTGGTGTCCACATCAACAACAAACTATCATGGTCCAAACACATCAAGATAGTCGTGAAGAGGGCACGACAACGCATATTCCCCCTCAGGAGACTGAAAAGATTTGGCATGGGTCCTCAGATCCTCAAAAGGTTCTACAGCTACACCATTGAGAGCATCCTGACTGGTTGCATCCCCGCCTGGTATGGCAACTGCTCAGCCTCCGACCGCAAGGCACTACAGAGGTTAGTGTATACGGCCCAGTACATCACTGGTGCTAGGACCTCTATACCAGGGGTAGAAGAGGAAGGCCCTAAAAATGCCAAAGACTCCAGTCACCCTAGTCATAGACTGTTCTCTCTGCTACCGCACGGCAAGCGGTACCGGAGCGCCAAGTCTAGGTCCAAAAGGCTTCTTAACAGCTTCTACCCCCAAGCCATAAGATTCCTGAACAGCTAATCAAATGGCTACCTGAACTATTTGCATTGACCTCCCCCCTGCTGCTGCTACTCTGTGATTATTATCTATGCATAGTCACTCTTACCTCTACTACGTATGTATATTACCTCAATTACCTCGACAAACCGGTGCCCCCGCACATTGACTCTGTACCGCTACCCCCTGTATATAGCCTCATTACTGTTATTTTATTGCTGCTCTTTAATTCTTATTATACATTTTTTTTTACTTCAGTTTATTTAGTAAATACTTTCTTGGCTTGTAAGTAAGCATTTCACTGTAAGGTGTACACGTGTTATATTCAGCGCATGTGACATAAAATTTGATTTGAAATATCACTGTAGTAGTGAATGGTGGTGTATGGCCCAGAACTGATTGTTACCTGGGTATATGTAACAATGTCTATACTGTAATTACCCTACTTGCTTATGTAGCTTGCGTGCAATAGGTGCTAGATCATTAACATTTAGCTGCAGAAAAAATAAACCTAGGCCTATTCAAATATCACTGTAGTCATTCATTTTATACCAGGAATAAATTTGCATTGGTTCACTGAATATGCATCATATTTATTTCCCAATTTCACCAACTAAACTCTTGTGGGTGTATGTATATTGAACAAAAATATAAACTCAACATGCAACAATTTCAAAGATTTTACTGAGTTACAGTTCATAAATGGAAATCAGGCAATTTAAATAAATGTATTAGGCCCTAATCTATGGATTTCACATGACTGGGCAGGGGAGCACCCACTCAGAATTCAGTTTCCCCCACAAAATGGCTTTATTCTGCTCATGTTGCTATATTTCTGTTCAGTATAGCATATGATTCACCCCATGCCACGTGCCAGCCATGTTTCTGGAAAGTAAAGAGTTAACAAAAAAGCAAACGTTTGGAAAGAACCTTCAACGGGCATATAAAACCCTTCATCATAAAAATACATTTATGTTTTTCCCCTGGCCAGTTGTGTCTGCAACTAATTATTTGCTGGCTTCACATACCGTTAAGTGTCGCTCCTTTTGTGGTTGAATAGTTGCAACTTTTCAACGGCGCAGAACATGCGTGGATGTACATCAACATGACGAATTGCACAAGTAACAACCAGCAATTTTACTTGAAGAAGAGGCTGTTCTATATGTACCCGGGCAATGTTCTCGAATGTCCAAATCCCTAACATTACTTGAGCGTGGAACGGTCATTCTTTTCGCATGAATTACAAACGGATTTGGGTCGGCTTTGTCGTTCCTTAAGATTCAGGATGAGAAAACCCAAAGTTAATCGGATGGTTCTTGCGATGTGCTTGGGGTGTTTTATAATGGTTATATTCTATTTTCAGAGCAACTTGAAACCAGGTGAGTCGAAACCCTGCACGAGCGTTTTATATTTCTACGTTAATATGGGTTCATAGTTTCACCATGTGTTGTGCATACAGAGTAACTTTGGAACATACAGTATGTATATTTAAAGCTCTCAAATGGCATGCCCTACATTGGGATATTTTTATTTCTTCTTCATATTAATAAGTATCCTAATTGTACAGTAATAGGCACTCAATATTTGCCAACAGCAATTCATTCTTGCCATCCGTGTTCTCATAGTGTTCTCATAGTGTTCCTGAAAAACTGAAGAGAATGTTTGAACATTGCTGTTCATGAATGATTCCTAACCAAATGTACTGAGCTTGAGCAATGTTTACTAAGTCAAATGTTGCCTTAAGAGAGTAAAGGTTGGTAGAATCGTATTCAAAATTATTCACAGCTGTCTGTAATGGCTGCCAAAGGTGCTGCCACCAAGTATTTAGCAGGCAGCTCTTTTTACATTTTTTTAAATTAAATTACACATTATTTAGTGGAACTAGCGTTGGATTAGTAACCGAAAGGTTGCAAGATCGAATCCCCGAGTTGACAAGGTAAAAATCTGTCGTTCTGCCCTTGAACAAGGCAGTTAACCCACTGTTCCTAGGCCGTCATTGTAAATAAGAATTTGTTCTTAACTGACTTTCCTAGTTAAATAAAGGTAAAATAATGCCATTTGGTAAAATGATCATGTGGTTTTCATTGTTGGACTCCCACATTCAAAGATCGTTCAAAAGCAGTAAGTGAACAAGAGAAAAACGTAACCTAATTTACCACGTTTTTTGTACTAATTGTGTATAAAATGGGAAAATACAACGTTGTAAAATGTTTAAGATTGATTAAATTAAATTACATAATTTAAGATTGATTAAATGACTTAATGTTGTTTTACAATTTTATGAAGTTTTGAAAAATATGCTCTCCTGGGTGGTTGAGTTGCCCGTTAAATGAATGCTATTAAAGGTGCGCTATGCAGAAATTGCTCCACCATTTCCTGGTTGCAAAAATTCTAAGTTCGCCTAATTTCAGTTTGTGACAAAAAAAGTAAATATTGAGTAGGGAATCATTGTACCATCTAAACCGCTGTAAAATATATTTTCCATAACCAAAAATATAGTATTTTCAGCTCTTTGAAGCTGGTGTATAAAACCAGAAGAAAAAGGCTTAAAAAACGAAACATAAGAACAGGAAGCATAGAAATTAGGCACAAAGAACAGATGTACAGTGTCTTAGACTTGCTTTCAATGAGAATGACAGATCTATAAATAATATTTATATGTGAATTTGGTCGGGTTGCTCAAAAACGTACATATTGCAGCTTTGAGTCAAATCTAGTGATAATGGAGAAATATTGTAATTAGATTTTGTTTGTGCAAATACAAAAATCCTTTCAAATCCATATCATTATGCATTGTCTGCCTGTTATCTTTATTATGTTTCACAACATCGTTCAGTACATGTCATTTTATTGGTATTCTAAGCATATAAAATGTAAACACATTAATTTACATGCTTTCTAATATTTATATTTTGACAGAAATGTATAATTTTATTATTTGAAGTCTGTTCTCATTTACTAGGCCTACATGAAGCAGACATAATGTAAATTAATGTGTCATATTTGAGATGATTTAAAGCAAATCCCAATACAACATTTGCTATTCTAATTGGGCAACTCAGCCGGCTGGTTGAGATGTTTGCGATGCATTATTTATCAAAGTTTAAGTCATGCAAACAAAAAGTCTTCATTTATGACCTATACTGAGGCTAAATACACACTTTACAGAAAAAATATTTGTCAGATATTTCTTTTCTTGGTGTGCCAGTTAAAGGGTTTATTCTGGGGTGTATAGACACTCAATCAATGCATCCTCATTTTGTATTTATTAGTAATTTGGAAAATGTTCTATAATTTTTCTTTTACTTTGAAAATGTGAAGTAGGTTGTGTCGATCTATAGGGAAAAAAATCTAATGTAATCCCTTTTTTAGATTTAATTTTAAGGCAGAAAAATGTGAAGACTGCAAGGGTGGTGTAGACTTTAAATAGCGACTGTATGCCCATTTACTTAGTAATTTGACTTAAGTGAGAAAGTTTGTCATTTTGCAGACTTGGCCGACACCACACTACAGATATAAACACATCTTCCAATGCCTTGCTGTTAGTGAGTAAACCACACTGTTTACAGTGTGTGTTATTGTTGTATTGCGTCTCCACCCCACTCTCAACAGCTTTCATTAATGTTTTACCTCCTGGCAAAACCTGTCTCCATTTGCCTTTGGGATGTGGACCAGAATGAAGGAAAACTTTGATTACCAGTCTGATTGGTTCAGTGTTTCCTCTGCTATGTGGAATAACGTAGTGCGAGTTTCCAGCTGTTGCTGCATTTATTTTACTGCAAGGCCTATCCCACTTTGGTCCTTCTTTGCCAATACAATTGCCATATTCAGACATGCCCAGCCATACTGAGACCAAGTAAGCCTAAAAGAGTACATTTTTGCGCTTTTTATCAAACTTTCGAAAAGAATGGTCACCTCTGCCTGTTGCTCTACTTCTTACAACATTGTTTTTAAGAACTTTTCCCATTTATCAGTAAAAATGGTGCCGGAGAAGAAGGCAGACGTTTTACGTGTCCCCAACCGATTGTGTTTTTTGTTCGTTTATTTGCATTCTTTGTAATGTATTTTTGAAAACTTATTTTGTACATAATGTTGCTGCTACCGTTTCTTATAACCGAAAATAACTTCTGGATATCAGGACTGTGATTACTCACCACGGAGTGGCAGAATCCTTTTTTTTCTTTAACGAGTCTGACGAGCCCGATGTGAACGATATACTGCTTTCTCGGGAACAGGCCCAGATCCCTGTGATTTGCATGAATAGGAGGCAGAGAAAAAGGGGCCAGAGGGTGGGCTGCCTTCTGAGAATATGTTGGCGATCGAATAAACCCCCTCTTTCTTCCATTCTACTAGCAAACGTGCAATATTTGGAGAATACAATCGATGACTTACGCGCAATATTAAACTACCAACAGGACATTCAAAACTGTAATATCTTGTGCTTCACGGAGTCGTGGCTGAACGACGACACTATCAACATACAGCTGGCTGGTTATACGCTGTACCATCAGGATAGAACAGCGGCGTCTGGTAAGACAAGGGGCTATGTGTTTTTGTAAATAACAGCTGGTGCACAATATCTATGGAAGTCTCGAGCTATTGCTCGCCTGAGGTAGAGTATCTCATGATAAGCTGTAGACCACACTATCTATCTAGAGAGTTTTCATCTGTATTTTTCGTAGCTGTTTACATACCACTACAGTCAGAGGCTGGCACTTAGACAACATTGAATGAGCTGTTATCCGCCATAAGCAAAGAAGAAAACGCTCACCCAGAGGCGGCGCTCCTAGTAACCGGGGACTTTAATGCAGGGAAACTTAAATCCGTTTTACCAAATTTCTATCAGCATGTTAAATGTACAACCAAAGTGAGAAAAAAAATCTAGACAACCTTTACTCCACACACACAGACACATACAAAGCTCTCCCTTGCCCTCCATTTGGCAAATCTGACCATAATTCTATCCTCCTGATTCCTGCTTACAAGCTAAAATTAAAGCAGGAAGCACCAGTGACTAGCTCAATAAAAAAGTGGTCAGATGAAGCAGACGCTAAGCTACAGGTCTGTTTTGCTAGCACAGACTGGAATATGTTCCGGGATTCCTCCGATGGCATTGAGGAGTACACCACATCAGTCATTGGCTTCATCAATAAGTGCATCGATGACGTTGTCCCCACAGTGACGGTACGTGCATACCCCAACCAGAAGCCATGGATTACAGGCAACATCCACACTGAGCTAAAGGCTAGAGCTGCCGCTTTCAAGGAGCAGGATTCTAACCCGGAAGCTTATAAGAAATCCCGCTATGCCCTCCGACGAACCATCAAACAGGCAAAGCGCCAATACAGGACTAAGATCGAATCGTACTACACCGGCTCTGACGCTTGTCGGATGTGGCAGGGCTTGCAAACTATTACAGACTACAAAGGGAAGCCCAGCCGAGAGCTGCCCAGTGACACGAGCCTACCCGGTGAGCTAAACTACTTCTATCATCGTTTCGAGGCAAATAACACTGAAACATGCATGAGAGCACCAGCTGTTCCGGAAGACTGTGTGATCACGCTCTACGCAGACCTTTAAACAGGTCAACATTCACAAGGCCGCAGGGCCAGACGGATTACCAGGACGTGTACTGCGAGCATGCACTGACCAACTGGCAAGTGTCTTCACTGACAATTTCAACCTCTCCCTGTCTGATTCTGTAATACCAACATGTTTTAAGCAGACCACCGTAGTACCTGTGCCTAAGAACTCTTAAGGTAACCTGCCTAAATGACTACCGACCCATAACACTCACGTCTGTAGCCATGAAGTGCTTTGAAAAGCTGGTCGTGGCTCACATCAACACCATTATCCCAGAAACCCTAGGGCCACTCCAATTTGCATGCCACCCCAACAGATCCACAGATAATACAATCTCTATTGCACTCCACACTGCTCTTTCCCACCTGGACAAAAGGAACACCTATGTGAGAATGCAATTCATTGACTACAGCTCAGCGTTCAACACCATAGTGCCCTCAAAGCTCATCAATAAGCTAAGGACCCTGGGACTAAACACCTCCCTCTGCAACTGGATCCTGGACTTCCTGACGGGCCACCCCCAGGTAGTAGGTAACAACCCATCCGCCTCGCTGATCCTCAACACAGGGGCCCCTCAGGGGTGCGTGCTCAGTCTCCTCCTGTACTTTCTGTTCACTCATGACTGCACGGCCAGGCACGACTCCAACACTATCATTAAGTTTGAAGATGACACAACAGTGGTAGGCCTGATCACCGACAACAACGAGACAGCTTATAGGGAGGAGGTCAGAGACCTGGCCATGTGGTACCAGGACAACAACCTCTCCCTCAATGTGATCAAGACAAAGGAGATCATTGTGGACTACAGGAAGAAGAGGACCGAGCACACCCCCATTCTCATCGGGGCTGCAGTGGAGCAGGTTGAGAGCTTCAAGTTCCTTGGTATCCACATCACCAATAAACTAACATGGTCCAAGCACACCAAGACAGTCGTGAAGAGGGCATAACAAAACCTATTCCCCCTCAGGGGACTGAAAAGATTTGGCATGGGTCCTCAAACATCACCACAAAATCTACGGGAATAGCTTGAAAATTCAAGACCCTTGGGTGTTGCCATAGATTTACGTTAGAAGTGCCCATCCCAAGAAGATTTAAGGTCATTGGCCACAGATAAAATGATGTCAAATCATCTTTCTACTGTAGCTTTAATTGGACTGATCATGTCAACATCATACTTTCAAAATTTTTGTTAGCAAGCTAGAAAAGCAGTTATCATCATGAGTCAAGTCGACAATCTCCTGGCAAATCCTTTTCAACCCTTGTCATATGAAGAGAAATTATAGATGAAACGTATCGGTGCTCATCGGCCATTGGACATAAACATTACACAACAAGTTGGAAATCGAGTGGTTTGGAAGGAATCAGTGGCTAACTGCAAGTGTTGCAAAGCAATCACTAGCCTGCTATTCAGTGGAGAGGGTGTGTGGTCCCAGTCTGGTTTTAAGGGTCTCTTTTCCAAGCTTAAAAGGATAAACATTCACATGCAACACCATGGGCCAGAAGAGGTTGAATACATTGGCCATGCTGTCAAACCAGCATGACTTCTGCCACGTTCAAAACAACTGGGAAATCTCAGACTTCAAGTGAGATCAAGACAACTGGGAACTCGGGGAAAAAAACTAGCTCCGGCTTGGAAAATATGTTTTGAACTGTCATCCAACTCGGAATTCCAAATCGTGAACTCTGGCCTCTTTCTAGAGCTCTGACCTGAAGATCACTGACGTCATGATTCAACCTTGTTTTTTATTCTCTCGAGGTTTCAGTTCTCTTGAAAGCACCATAAATCCAGAGAATGCCAGACTTTGACAAAGTTTGATGACAAAATTTGCCCACAATATGGACCACCTTCCACCTTCTTGTTAAAGTGATTACAGCACAACAAGGGGAGTCCAAAAATGTATTGTATGCTGCTGCATAAATTATGTAATATGCCAGGGAGATATGTATATTGTAGCTAAGAAAGTAATACTAAGTGTATGTTGTGTAGTAAGCTGTTAGTAGCCCATGTGCCTCACCCTAATCATTTTGTCCCTTTTCCCTCACAACTTGATCCTACTGTTCTGACTTGGTGGTGCACATGTAGCCAATAACCTGTTTTAGAGAAATGTAATCATCGAATATTGTAAGAGCTTTCATTGTCTGCTTATATGCCCCCTTTATTTATCCTACGGTTCTGACTTGGTGTACAGGGATAATACTGTAAGAACAGCCCATGTTCTGAATTCTGTTGCTATACAGTACAAAAGTGCTGAACAAATAGTTATATTGACTACATACATCTTAGCTCACTCATTAATGTCTTAATCGAAATTACTGATTGCCTCTTATCCACTCATCTTTCCCTTATGCCATAGTATGTACTATGTACATATCAATTTCCTGTATAAACCACATTTGTTTAAGCAAGTCAGCCCTGCCAGCTATGTTTCTTTCAAAAGTAGTAAATGAGGCTGAATTAACTTTTTCGCTGCCAGACAAGGCTCCGCTGATAGCTAGGTGTAGCGGTGGTAAGGATTCATTCCATGGTGTTGAAAAGAAAGCTCTGCTGTTGGGACATCTTTATGTAGGCCCTAACAGTTGGTGGGCACCGTTTGTCACCGTTATAGTGCAATTAATGTGTTGTGTAGTGGCTTTGCTGGGATGCCCCCCCAATTATTATTGTTTTTTTGGTTCTATCAGCTTACACAATGAAGCTGGTCCCCACCTCATACATGCCTTGCCTGGGCTTGACTCAAGGGAATTGCAGTTATATAAGATGTACCTGCTCAACACGCGAGTGTCAAGAACAACTACAGCACCTCAGACTAATAAAAATCCCCTTCGGGGCAAATCTGTACATTCTGTTTCCTGTCAGAAGAGTAGGAGCACAGTCTTGAAATATGCTCCAGTTTCTCATTTTTGAAGTGTTTGGCATTGTTTGACTTCAGTCTAGAATGTAGTGTCCCAGAAGCGATAACGACTGACTGTCTCTCATTAAGGTGATCTCGATGGCACTCAGTGTCCCAAGTGAAATCATTTCTGCCTGGGATTTCCGTCAGATCTGTAGCCATCTTGGGATATTGATGACAGCTCGATTAGGCCTCGCTGTTCTTTTCCCCCTGCCAACTGCATATTCATGATGACCAAGCACTCCAGGATTAGATTATTTTGTGATTCCGGAAGACGTATTTCTTCGCTCACTCTAGGCTTGGTTCATAATTGGCCTCCATTACTTCCAGCTGCTCTCACCAAGGCACAAACCCCACGTAGGATTTGATTATCTTCTCACACACAGAGGACTACTGGGAATGCCAATCGGAATTCTCTCCTGATTTTTGTCTTGCGTAATTTGTATGTGCTTCGTAAGCTTTTTATTTTGATCTACGGTCAGTCTTGCACTGTCACCCAAATGTTAGTTTTGGCGTTCAAAATGTCCCAAGATCTGTGGTCACCTTATCTGCCCATGCTGACTTAACCTTGATCTGGGAAATTGCTGAGCGCGTTAATTAGATGTAAATTCCCCTGTTTTGGGGACCTGCGTGGTTCTGGTACTTGTTCTGTCTGACATTTTCACTTACAGTATAAATCGATATGTGGACACCATAGATTCTCATGGACACAGGAGTATGTCTCTTCTGCCCTTGTGAAGCAGGATGGAAAATCTGACACCACTTGAAGCTGGGATGTCCCTCCTACCATTTCATTCACTCTTCCGACTGTCCTTCAACTCCTGGTTGAACCTTACGTTACAGCCACCAACAACGCATATGCCTGGAATCCTTACATCGTAACGAAACAGGAGATAGGGGTTTTGTCGCTGTAGCACATTCAGAGATCGATTTATAGCCATTCATCTAAAATAAGTCATACATTTGGCATAGACGGACAAGGTTAATATGATATGAAAGTCGAGTTCCTAACGAGTTCAGGAAGCTAAGCTAAAGCTCTGTGTGACATTCACAGCGGTGGGGACAGACGTTTTGATCGAGAGACCTTTAGAAAATATGCACATTTTCTCTAACACTAAATATAGAAATATGTATTTTACAGTTATATGGAAGGTGAAATTGTATAGTTAGTCATTTATAAATTGATTATGTTGTATTTAGAAAAATTATGTAATTTCAAGCGTTATTTTTACAGTTTTGTTAAATAGGCAATACATCATAAAATATGTAATTTTCATATTTTTTATCATATTTGTACTGTGTACTTGAGCTTGTGTCCTCAAAAGATACTACATCGCAGCAATTGATTTAAAAAAATTCCAGAAAGTTAAGATTTTAACCTTTCTTGGAGTATGCAACATTACTAGTTATTGTTTATAGACCTCTCATGATAAATAATTACTTTGGTGGATTACATAGATTATATTTTCGATTACATTTAGATACATTTTAAGAGGTTAAGAGCCTTGTTCTCCTCACTTGGCGAAACACTTGACTCCTGATCAGCACATGACAGGCATAGCACACAAGGAATTAAAGACTTAAACCTTGGTGATGACCCAATCACCACCTGGAAGATGACCCTCCTTGTGGAACACCATGGCCTGATTTGCTTTTTGGGCTTCTTCCTGCCTAGCAGCTTTGCTACTCTTTACCCCCGCAAATTTGCTTATAGGAAAACAGCCCCCACATGTTCTGTAATCCACACAGTGTGTCTCTAGGACCAAGACCAAGAAGATACCTGTACCACATCTGCTAACACTCTCTTTTAAGACTCTCACTCTTGTTAAACAGATACCACACACGCGCCCGTGCATACGCACGAACACCCTTCACACACATTGCGGCAACAGCAGGGATCGGCCTCCACACAGCACAGTGTGTCTCTCACTAAAGCGCACTCTCTTTGGCAGACCTGGAGAGCCTGTGGAGGGGGAGGAGGGCCCCTGCTTCCCGAGGGACTTCCACACAGAGCAGTGTTCATGGCAGGGACAGGAGTAGCGCACATTGGCCTTTCTATATTTTGCATCTCCTAAGCCATTGCTAATGTACCAGAGAGGGAAAGAGGGAATCAGCATGAGATCTAGTCAAGAGGAAAACAATAGCACTTAACAGCTGACATTAAATAGGTTTAGGGGGAGTGCTTTAAACCCCCTTGTAGGGTAGACGGGTGTCTACTTGGCTTTCACTGTTTACATTTTTCTCACTAGCTAGCAGATGGATCTTATTATGAGTGACAGTCCGTGACTTAGATCTTCAGCAGTTTGGCTTGCAATGCTTGCCAATGAAACAACATATGAACAGTTGTAAGTGCTAGGCTCTAATGTGTACCTACTCTGTAATCAGCTGATGCATCAGAGGAATAGCTACAAACAGTTATTTAAAGATTTTTTTGTGTGTAATTTTCCATGGTTGTTGAATGATAATAACAGGAAGGTAAGGTACTAAGAGCACTTATTGGTTCAATGTGTCGTCTCTGCTTGTTCCCGGAGTACAGTAGCTAAAGTCACTTTCTGCCAGGTTATTTAGACTGACAGTACATTCAAAAATAGTACTGATGTTGCCTGTACTTCTGGCATTTTAATTAGAAAAAATAAATAAAAGGTTTGGGAGTGGTCATATTTAAAATGTCTGCTGCCTTGACTCACAGCTGCAGTTTCCATAAGAAACTGGTAATGTGTTTAGAAAACACGATAAAAAAATGTATGTACAGCAACACTTCACCACAAAATGCCCCACACTTTCGCAAATGCTGAGCAAGGGCCAGGCTGAAGTGACAAAGCCCCTTCCATTGACAATGAGGCAACATGTTTTTGTGATTAGCCAACAAATAGTAAACCCATGTCTGTTGAGAAAGTAACCTTTAAACGGTCTTCTGCATGGAAATAGTTGTTTCTCTACACAAATAACATTTAATTTCTATTAGTAAGAGATCTGTACAATGAGAAAGTTAAAATTGTCATGCAGTTATTCAGATCTAGTCTGCCAAATTAGCAGCTGTCGGGTTGTATGCAGATGGACAGCAGATGGCAAATCTAGAGACTTGGTTTAATATGTATCGTTCCATCTATTGCTTCTCACACTCTCCCCTCTCCCTCATGGTGGTGCATAGCTCAGGTTATCCCCAGGTACAGTGGGTTACAGTTTACAGTATATATATTTCATGCATGCCTTGCTGTGGCATGGAGCGTGTCAGTGGGTTCACTGTTCACACGCGGCTTGGCACGCAGACTTGTCAAGTCTCACACGAGTGTGCCACACACACTACATTTTCCCTCCACACTCTCTATTGATCTTACAAATAGTATTACATTACATTTATACATGGTGGAACTACCACAAAAGGCTTAAACAGCCTTGTAGACCACGGTGTCTGTCACGTAACCCTAAACAATACATTGAAATTGCAATTGATAAAATGCAATTGTGCTTGTTGTCTGTAGCTTATGCCTGCCGATACCATAACCCCAACGCCACCATGAAGTACTCTGTTCACAACGTTGATATCAGCAAACCGCTTGCCAAAACAATGCCATACTGCCCGGTACAGTTGAAACCGGGATTTATCCGTGAAGAGCACACTTCTCCAGCGTGCCAGGGGTCATCGAAGGTGACATTTGCCTACTGAAGTCAGTTATGATACCGATTTGCAGTCAGTTCAATACCCTGGTGAGGACGATGAGCACGCAGATGAGCTTCCCTTAGACAGTTTCTGACAGTTTGTGCAGAAACTCTTCGGTTGTCCAAACCCACAGTTTCATCATCTGTCCGATGTGGAGGGTCCTGGGCTGGCGTTGTTACGCGTGGTGTGCGGTTGTGAGGCCGGTTTATGGAAGTGAAATTAACATTCAATTCTCTGCCAACAGCTCTGATGGACATTCCTGCAGTCAGCATGCCAATTGCACGCTCCCTCAAATGTTCCCTCAACTTGAGACATCTGTGTCATTATTTTGTGTGACAAAACTGCACATTTTAGATTTTAATTTTATTGTCCCCAGCACAAGGTGCACCTGTGTAATAATCATGCTGTTTAATCAGCTTCTTGATATACCACACCTGCTGACTAACAGGGATGTAAACAAATTTGTGCACAACATTTTAAATATATAAGCTTTTGGTGTGTATGGAACATTTCTGTGAGCTTTTATTTCAGCTCATGAAACATGGGACCAACACTTTACATGTTGCGTTTATATTTTTGTTCAGTGTATATACATTATTTTAATAGGACACTGTAAAGTCCATTATTTCTAATTTCCATGTTTTTTACACCGGAAGGGGATTTTCTGTTAAAGGGTCATTATACAACATTTCCACATGCCAAGCCATAATTGTAATCTTTTTACAAACAAAAGTCTATCATTGGCAGTGCTATTGTAACCTTTAATTTGGCCTCTGCCAAAAGGTGGTGTGTGTGCATAACTGCAAGGGTTGTGGGTTTAAACCCTGGTCTGCTGGATGTTACCCTCTAATAACTCCAATCAGTTTTGAACTAACTGTTATAGTATGTTCAGCATTTACCAGGGATAGTCCAAAGTAATTGTCTGCAGTTTTCAGAAGGCAAATAGCTCAATTGATTGTGCCAGTTTTACATTGTAAAATATGACTCAATTCCCATTGAAAAGAGAACTGTTTTAAGTCATTGACTTTTTTCATGTCACATCATCCAATTGGATATACTGGTACTTAACCTGATGGGTATTTTAAGAGCTTGGAGTTCAACTGTGTTGTAAATATTGTGATGGCATGCGAATGGTTGATTGGATTGGGCTCGGGAAGAATATGGTTGCTATCAGAGCCGGGCCATTCGATGTGATAGCATGAATGCTAACAAGACTAACATTGTCCTTAGCTCTTTTTTAAGCTAAATTTCATTTCACATATTAATTTGTTCCAGGGGTACTGTACTACTATGGCATACCCTGTAAAACAACACATTTCACTGCACCTATCCGGTGTATGTGACACTAAAACATCTATATGAATTATTGATGCACACAGCCCTTCCTCTTCTGTCTGTGTGTGTTTTACTTAATCCACACAGCAGTTAGGTGTCACTTTCCTCCCTCTCTCTGAATGTATGCCTTTTGGGTTAATCCGTCTACAGCACATTGAGTTGCTTTGTTTACAGAACTGTTGAGGTAAAAAGTCCATTTGAGAAATCCTTGGGGCTTTGCGGGTTTATCTTGTCCGAAAGTAATTTTTCCAGAATTAACACAAGTCACCATGAAATCATACCCTGACTCATGCAATAACTGCCTTCCGATAACGTTTATGTGAAAGTTAAAGCAAGGCTCATAAAGTTTGCTCTTAATATGGGTAAATTGCATAGTCATTTGCGTCGGGTTAGTGTCGCAGTACCATACTCACAAGCGTGGAATCAAGGCTAGCGTTGGGTCCACATACAGATGCCACTTAATTAAACATGGGGGAATCTTTCCTTTATCTTTTTTGTGCATCTCTGAGCAATTACTTTTCAAGGAGGCAGAAATATAGCCACTATGATGAGTTTTGCATCATATAAGCCAGGTCCCTAAAGCCCTGCTTACATTGGCAGTGAGTCAAATCTTTTTTTTTGTAAGTCCAATTCTAATCTGTTTTTTTCTGGTGGTCTGAACAGCCAAAAAGCACATGGAATCAGATATTTCAAACCACCTATGAATAGAAATCTGATTCCTTGCCATGTGACTCAAATCTGATTTATTTGCCCTCAAGTGGTTTTTAGACTTATTTGGCATATCTTATTGGTTGCTAGCTACTCTGTTGACAGTTTTAGAAGAACATATGGTATTTAACTACCTTGTTAATTGTTTAGTTAACGAACAAATGAGTGAATGTGCTAGATAGCTAAACAGCTACCTAGCTAGCTGACTGCTCTGGCTAGCCAAAAAGGATTAATTCTGAAAGTAGGATGCTTTTATCCTTTGAGGCTTTAAAGGTGTTCTTACACTATGATTTTGAACATTCAAAGCAACTGGGAACCATCCATGCAGTGGTGGAAAAATTACCCAATTGTAATACTTGAGTAAAGGTATTTGGTTTTAAATATACTTAAGTATCAAAAGTACATTTAATTGCTAACATATACTTAAGTATTAAATAATTTCAAATTCTTTATATAAAGCAAACCAGACAGCATCCATTTTCTTTTTTTACGGATAGGGAAAGGGGGATACCTAGTTAGTTTTACAACTGAATGCATTCAACTGAAATGTTTCTTTCCGCATTGAAGCCAACCCCCCTGAATCAGAGATTTGTGGGGGGCTGCCTTAATTGACATCCACGTCATCGGCGCCCGGGGAACAGTGGGTTAACTGCCTTGCACAGGGGCAGTACGACAGACTTTTACCTTGTCAGCTTGGGGATTACTGGCCCAACGCTCCTACCCACCAGATTACCTGCTGCCCCCGCCAGGCTACCTGCCGATAGCAAGGGGTATCCTCAGACATAATTTACAAATGAAGCACGTGTGTTTAGTAAGTCCGCCAGATCAGAGGCAGTAGGGATGACCATGGATGTTCCCTTGATAAATGGGAATTTGACAATTTCCTGTCCTGCTAATCATTCAAAATGTGAAAAGTATTTTTTGTGTCAGGAAAATGTTATGGAGTCAAAAGTACTTAATTTCCTTTAGGAATGTAGTGAAGTAAAAGTTGTCAAATATAAATAGTTATTTACAGATACCCCAAAAGCCTACTAAAGTAGTACTTTCAAGTATTTTTACTTGCATCCATGACAGGTATTGTTGTCACCATAGCTTGCTACATTACTTTTGAGGGATCATAAACAATAGCACCTCCACCAATCAGCCTACCCCATTGCGCCACACCCATGGTTACTATGGCAACTAGCGTTAGTCACTTCTAACTTGCTGTTTGGAAAGTGAGTATTCCAAAACTGATTTAAAAAACTAAACTGATTTGAGCATTAAGGCCTGCACTGTGAACAAGCCTTAATGACCTGCACTGTTCCTGTCAATATGACTGGTACTAACTCAGTCCTGTTAAGACTTTAAAAGCAGTCAGTCTCAAGTTCAAAGGCAAAGAGTTTCAACTCTAGAGGAACGCTATACAGAGGCGCTTCTCAAACCTGCCAAAGCAGGGGAGAAGATATTAAAAGCATCTGAAAGCATGTGTACCTGCCTAACGAGCTGGGAATGATAATAATTTAGGAACTTTTTGTAAAGCCTATGCTTAAGCAATAAGGCCCAAGGAGGTGTGGTATATGGCCAATATACCACGGCTAAGGGCTGTTCTTATGCACGACGCAACGCGGATTGCCTGGATACAGCCCTTAGCCGAGGTACATTGGTCAGATATCACAAACCCCCGAGGTTCCTTATTGCCACTGGTTACCAACATAATTAGAAGAGTAAAAATAAATGTTTTGTCATACCTGTGGTATATGGTCTGATATACCACGGCTGTCAGCCAATCAGCACTCAGGGCTCGAACCACCCAGTTTATAAAAGGATATAGACCACACCATATGTCCTTCGTACTGCTAGATTTCATGGTCTGGTTACAGTATGGGCTTCCGCTGTTTGCAATACCCTTCAAACTTAACATAAACATTAACTGTCTTGCTTTTGCCAAATGAGCCGAACATATAGGAACCAGGGGCGAAAATCTGATATCAACTTTGGAGGGGACAATTACATGAAATTTTCTCAAGAGCAATTCCTGAGGGGGACACCAAAAGTAGTGCTGTAACACATAGCCTACATTGTAATATGGTAAATGTATATTGAGGAACCAAAGAAATAAGGTGTTTGCCGTACTCCTAACTACCGGTACCCAAAACTACACAACTAATCACAACAGCAATACCATTGCCTTTAACAAATCTTAGTTCAGTCACCAGTTTAAGATGAGAGTGGGGGTATCCATGGCATTTTCCAATTATGTTCCTATTTTACAAGTCCAAAAAATTGAGAACCTTTCATAATGTTGCCAAACAAAGACTCAACAAACTTACCTGAGACTCCCTGTCTCTGCCAGTCTGTCCCTTTATATCTGTCCCCAACTCTGCTGTCTGTGTGCCATCTGTTGCCTGCTCTGCCTAATGACATCATTGTGAAACATTTCCATTAGAATTTCATTTCTTTCTTATGAACATTTTATCAACTAGTCTTTGAGATATTAGGCTACTAGGGTTCTTACTATGCATTTTGGTGTATTGAAAAATACTCTGATGTCCGTCTTTTATTTTTCTGCCATTTTTCTACCTGGCTGGCTGGCTGGCTACACACACAGTGTGTAGGTTATTTACAGTAGGAGATGGGCTTCTATCATCTTCGATCATTCTATTTGGGCTTCGATCTAAAAGGTAGCTAGCAAATGTGAAACCGATTAAAATGACAAGAGTTGACAGCTGTATGAGTTCACCATTTACACAACAACTGAATTTGCAAAACTAGCAAGCACCAATTCAGTTTCAGTGGTGTTTGCTATAATCTTTGCTACCCAGGTTAAATAAAGGTGAAATAAAATAAATAACTAAAAGTTCCCTTGCGACAATTTAGCTTTTGCAACGAGACCATTAAATATATTTAAGACAATGGTAGAAGAGAGTGTAGTTCTGTTCAGTTTGGATTTCAGTTTATCGCTAACCTTATCACAGGGACTTTGAAGCACTAACTTACATCATCTGCATGCTGATCTTGGAATAAATTGACGATAGCAAAGATTCCATCATTGACGACGCCACATAAATGGAATAGGTACTAGCTAGCTTAATAGTTAATATTTGCGCGCTAGCTCTGCATATTCAGCTAGTGTGTGTGCGCGATTGACTGGATTAACCTCACGTCAGTTACGTGCATTGAGTGCCTTTCAGACAGTAGATACGACCTCTCTGTTACCTAGCAAGCTAAGGAACTGGCAGTGGATCAAACCATTGTGAGGCAAAGGGTGGGGGGCTACTAGGGTTCCCTTGCGACAATTTAGCTTTTGCAACGAGACCATTAAATATATTTAAGACAATGGTAGAAGAGAGTGTAGTTCTGTTCAGTTTGGATTTCAGTTTATCGCTAACTTATCACAGGGACTTTGAAGCACTAACTTACATCATCTGTATGCTGATCTTGGAATAAATTGACGATAGCAAAGATTCCATCATTGACGACGCCACATAAATGGAATAGGTACTAGCTAGCTTAATAGTTAATATTTGCGCGCTAGCTCTGCATATTCAGCTAGTGTGTGTGCGCGATTGACTGGATTAACCTCACGTCAGTTACGTGCATTGAGTGCCTTTCAGACAGTAGATACGACCTCTCTGTTACCTAGCAAGCTAAGGAACTGGCAGTGGATCAAACCATTGTGAGGCAAAGGGTGGGGGGGTCGCAATCTTTTGAAACTTAAAAACGCGCTATTAAGTGTCTATAATCAGCACAATTGCTTTCATTGCGTATTATTAATATTATTTAAATTACATAGTTATGTTTCAGTGATATATTGGGGGGGACAAATCATATTTTTCCCAGGATGGGGGGGTCGTGTCCCCCCCGTCCCCCCCAGGATTTCCACCCTTGATAGGAAGATATGGGATGACTATATAAACATATTTTCTGAATGTTGATGTCCTCTTGTGCTGATGGATCTCGGGTGTGATGTGAGTAGACTACACATGCAATACTGGTTGAATCAAGCACTAGTGATTAGTATGATAACGTTTCATTTTAGAGCAATCTACCGTGGTTGGGTCAGAGGACAGTTGGGTATGTAGGAAGACCTTGTGCAATCAGTAGCAGGCTCTTCAGTCTAAATCTCTCCACCAGACTGGTGTGTACTGTAGGGTGCATGAGTTGGAGATATTGTTCTCTGTTTGATCTTGTACAGTGTGTGTGTGTGACACATCAGTCTGTTTTGCCCAGTCGCAGAAGAATGGTGGAATCTGTCCATTTCAACAACATTTCACCTTGTAATATGGATGGGCCAAAAGAAAAGAAAAAGATCTTGTAAATTGGGATATGTCTGGATCTGACAGAACCTAGTAAGATTAGTTATTGAAGTTTCTTCCCTCTGAAAGTATTTAATTATACTGAAAAAATAAGTAAATGCAACATGTAAAGTTTTGGTCCCATTTTTCATGAGCTGAAATAAAAGATCACAGAAATGTTTCATTCGCACAAAAACCTTATTTGTTTACATCCCTGTTAGTGAGCATTTCTCCTTTGCCAAGATAATCCATCCACCTGACAGGTGTGGTATATCCAGAAGCTGATTAAACAGCATGATCATTACACTGGTGCACCACCAATAAAAGGCCACTCTAAAATGTGCCGTTGTGTCACACAACACAATGCCACATATGTCCAGTTGTTTTGAGGGAGCATGCAATTGGCATGCTGACTGCAGGATTGTCCAACCAAGCTGTTGGCAGGTAATTGAATGTTCATTTATCTACCATAAGCCGCCTCCAACATTGGTGTATTTCTGTCTTTTAAGGATAAAATGGCACCAGAAGAAATGGCAGCAGTTTTACAGGCGCCTAACCAATTGTGCTGTTATGTGTTTTTTTTCACGTTATTTGTAACTTATTTTGTACATAATGTTTCTGCCACAGTATCTTATGACAAAAAATAGCTTTTGCATATCAGGACAGCGCTAACTCACCTCGAAGTAGAGAAAGATTTTTTCTTCAACAAGCAGGACGCACGGGATGTACTGCTAACACCCGACAAGGCCAACATCCCCGTTATTGGCAAGAGGAAGAGACGCAGGTACAGAGGACACAGAGCAGGGTGCCTGGTAAGGATCCACAGAAGGCGAGTGGGAAAGCTGCCGTTATCGTCAATATTACTCTTCAACACGCAATCATTGGACAATAAATTAGAAGAGGTAAGTGGTATATCCTACCAACGGGACATCAAAAACTGTAATATCTTATGTATCACGGAATCGTGGCTGAATGATGACATCGATATTCAGCTAGCGGGATATACGCTGCACCGGCAGGATAGAACAGCACACTCCGGTAAGACGAGGGGGGGCGGTCTGTGTATATTTGTAAACAACAGCTGGTGCACGAAATCTAAGGAAGTCTCTAGATTTTGCTCGCCTGAAGTAGAGTATCTTATGATAAACTGCAGACCACACTGTTTTCCAAGAGAGTTTTCAGCTATACTTTTCATGGCTGTTTATTTACCACCACAGACGGATGCTGGCACTAAGACCGCACTCAGTCAGCTGTATAAGGAAATAAGCAAACAGGAACCGCTCACCCAGAGGTGGCGCTCCTAGTGGCCGGAGACTTTAATGCAGGGAAACTTAAATCAGTTCTACTTCATTTCTATCAACATGTAAAATGTGCAACCAGAGGGAAAAAAATTCTAGATCACCTGTACTCCACACACAGAGACGCATACAAAGCTCTCCCTCACCCTCCATTTGGTAAATCTGACCACAATTCTATCCTTCTGATTCCTGCTTACAAGCAAAAATTAAAGCAGGAAGCACCAGTGACTCAGTCTATTAAAAAAGTGGTCGGATGAAGCAGATGCTAAACTACAGGACTGTTTTGCTAGCACAGACTGGAACATGTTCCGGGATTCTTCCGATGGCATTGAGGAATACACCACATCAGTCACTGGCTTTATCAATAAGTGCATTGAGGATGTCGTCCCCACAGTGACTGAACGTACATACCCCAACCAGAAGCCATGGATTACAGGCAACATTTGCACTGAGCTAAAGGCTAGAGCTGCCACTTTCAAGCTGCGGGACTCTAACCCGGAAGCTTATAAAAAATCCTGCTATGCCCTCCGACGAACTATCAAACAGGCAAAGCGTCAATAGGGCTAAGATTGAATCATGCTACACCGGCTCTGACGCTCGTCTTATGTGGCAGGGCTTGCAAACTGTTACAGACTACAAAGGGAAGCACAGCTGCGAGCTGTCCAGTGACACGAGCCTACCAGACGAGTTAAATCACTTCTATGCTCGCTTCGAGGCAAGCAACACTGAAGCATGCATGAGAGCATCAGCTGTTCCGGATGACTGTGTGATCACTCTCTCCGTAGCCGATGTGAGTAAGACCTTTAAACAGGTAAACATTCACAAGGCTGCTGGGCCAGACAGATTACTAGAACGTGTGCTCCGGGCATGTGCTGACCAACTGGCAGGTATCTTCACTGACATTTTCAACTTGTCCCTGATTGAGTCTGTAATACCAACATGTTTCAAGCAGACCACCATAGTCCCTGTGCCCAAGAAAATAAAGGCAACCTGCCTAAATGACTACAGACCCGTAGCACTCACGTCCGTAGCCATGAAGTGCTTTGAAAGGCTGGTGTCGTGTCTTTGGCTATGCCGGATTAAGTGATATGACATGCTAACTTATAAAATTATTTCTCTGTAATTAATATTACCTGATTAAGCTAATCATGTAAATGTAATTAACTAGAAAGTCGGGGCACCACAGAAGAACGTTTATAGAGCTGTTATCTTCCGAATAAACTCTTAAAATACTTAGTAATATTTTACATCGATAGCAGTCAATATTAACCCTTATCTTATTTTCAGTCTCATAATGAAAGTTGTAAATTCTTGGTTATTTTCACGAACCCTGGCTAACAAGTTGAATCAGCAATACAAAATTGGGTTTAATTATTTATTTACTAAATACCTAACTAATCACACAGAATTACAAATACACAGAATACAATGATGTCATACAGAATTCACCCCTGGTGAACGTAACCTGTATGAAAGCTGGTTACACAAAGGAAAGGGGGGTTGGGCTTGAATGAACGGGCGGGAAGACTTAGGAACAAAGAAACAGCAGCTATGCTATCGTAAATACATTATCTTATGCATTCTAAATTACCGCCCATTTGGAAAAGGAAAATGCAATAAATATTTACTCTGAGCTGCACTTCGGTAGGTTGGTCGTAGATGCTGGCCGGGTTGGCCAACAGATCTTCCTGTAGTGGAAGAATGTCAATGGTGGCAAATTGGATACGTGGTGGTATCTTCGTCTGGTTGTAAGACTGGATCCGTCGTCCGTCCTTTCCTAGCCCACGTTAGCAGTGGCTAACTCAACGGCTAGGAAGTATCACTTCTGTAGTGAATAAGCTCAAAGTTCATACCATTTGCCATCAAAGCTCACGCCGAGGTTGGCTTAGTTCTGTCCTTGATATGGTTTAGTTAACATGTGTGTCCTTCTGACGCAGAGGCTGCAGACCTCCCGTACTGGAACATGTGAATGTCTTTTCGTCAAAGGCTTATATAGTGGAGAGGAGGGAAGGAGGTGTTTCATCGTTTATAACCCCTGTCTCTTCACAGGGTTGGCCACTGATCGAGCAGGGCACTTTCCTTATGAAAACCCAATTCTCTCATTTGGAAGCTAAAATTACATTTAATCTCCTAACAAACAATTTCAATATCAAACATTTCAATTGCATAACAATTCCATGTGACTGATAACTAGAGGGTGTATACTTTCTCAGGTACAGTTTATGTCGTCCTGTCATCAATCATAATGTCTCAGATAACAATGAACTGACATACATACTCATTACGTTATCAAGCATATTTCCAACTGGTTTTATTATCAAAAGATGGTTCCTTTCCCCATTTGTTTGATGTTCCCAGACTCTCTATATTTAACAGGACAGCAGTCCTTCAGTAGGGTCAGTAAGAGAGGGGAAGGGAGAAAGGTATTTATGGGGGGGGGGGGTCATAAACCTTACCCACAGGCCAACGTCATGACACTGGAAAAGACTAATATCAACACCATTATCCCAGAAACCCTAGACCCACTCCAATTTGCACACCGCCCCAATAGATCCACAGATGATGCAATCTGTATTGCACTCCACACTGCCCTTTCCCACCTGGACAAAAGGAACACCTATGAGAGAATGCTATTCATTGACTACAGCTCAGCGTTCAACACCATAGTACTTTCAAAGCTCATCACTTAGCTAAGGATCCTGGGACTAAACACCTCCCTCTGCAACTGGATCCTGGACTTCCTGACGGGCCGCCACCAGGTGGTGAGGGTAGGTAGAAACACATCACGCTCATCCTCAACACTGGAGCCCCTCAAGGGTGCGTGCTCAGTCCCCTCCTGTACTCCCTGTTCACCCACGACTGCGTGGCCAGGCACGACTCCAACACCATCATTAAGTTTGCAGACGACACAACAGTTGGTCAGCACATGCCTGATCACCGACAACGATGAGACAGCCTATAGGGAAGAGGTCAGAGACCTGGCCGGGTGGTGCCAGAATAACAACCTATCCCTCAGCGTAACCAAGACTAAGGAGATGATTGTGGACTACAGGAAGAAGAGGACCAAGCACGCCCCCATTCTCATCGACGGGGCTGTAGTGGAGCAGGTTGAGAGCTTCAAGTTCAAATCAAATCAAATGTATTTATATAGCCCTTCGTATATCAGCTGAAATCTCAAAGTGCTGTACAGAAACCCAGCCTAAAACCCCAAACAGCAAGCAATGCATGTGAAAGAAGCACGGTGGCTAGGAAAGACTCCCTAGGAAAAACTCCCTAGAAAGGCCAAAAACCTAGGAAGAAACCTAGAGAGGAACCAGGCTATGAGGGGTGGCCAGTCCTCTTCTGGCTGTGCCGGGTGGATATTATAACAGAACATGGTCAAGATGTTAAAATGTTCATAAATGACCAGCATGGTCAAATAATAATAATCATAGTAGTTGTCGAGGGTGCAACAAGCACGTCCGGTGAACAGGTCAGGGTTCCATAGACGCAGGCAGAACAGTTGAAACTGGAGTAGCAGCATGGCCAGGTGGACTGGGGACAGCAAGGAGTCATCATGCCAGGTAGTCCCGAGGCATGGTCCTAGGGCTCAGGTCCTCCGAGAGAAAGAAAGAAAGAAAGAGAGAAAAAGAGAATTAGAGAGAGCATATTTAAATTCACTCAGGACACCGGATAAGACAAGAGAAATACTCCAGATGTAACAGACTGACCCTAGCCCCCCAACACATAAACTACTGCAGCATAAATACTGGAGGCTGAGACAGGAGGGATCAGAAGACACTGTGGCCCCATCCGATGATACCCCCGGACAGGGCCAAACAGGCAGGATATAACCCCACCCACTTTGCCAAAGCACAGCCCCCACACCACTAGAGGGATGTCTACAACCACCAACCTACCATCCGAAGACAAGGCCGAGTATAGCCCACAAAAATCTCCGCCATGGCACAACCCAAGGGGGGCGCCAACCCAGACAGGAAGACCACGTCAGTGACTCAACCCACTCAAGTGACGCACCCCTCCCATGGACGGCATGGAAGAACACCAGTAAGTCAGTGACTCAGCCCCTGTAATAGGGTTAGAGGCAGAGAATCCCAGTGGAAAGAGGGGAACCGGCAAGGCAGAGACAGCAAGGGCGGTTCGTTGCTCCAGCCTTTCCGTTCACCTTCACACTCCTGGGCCAGACTATACTTAATCATAGGACCTACTGAAGAGATAAGTCTTCAGTAAAGACTTAAAGGTTGAGACTGAGTCTGCGTCTCTCACATGGGTAGGCAGACCTTTCCATAAAAATGGAGCTCTATAGGAGAAAGCCCTACCTCCAGCCGTTTGCTTCGAAATTCTAGGGACAATTAGGAGGCCTGCGTCTTGTGACCGTAGCGTATGTGTAGGTATGTACGGCAGGACCAAATCGGAAAGATAGGTAGGAGCAAGCCCATGTAATGCTTTGTAGGTTAGCAGTAAAACCTTGAAATCAGCCCTTGCCTTAACAGGAAGCCAGTGTAGGGAGGCTAGCACTGGAGTAATATGATCAAATTTTTTGGTTCTAGTCAGGATTCTAGCAGCCGTATTTAGCACTAACTGAAGTTTGTTTAGTGCTTTATCCGGGTAGCCGGAAAGTAGAGCATTGCAGTAGTCCAGCCTAGAAGTAACAAAAGCATGGAATAATTTAACAAAAGCATGGTTAATCCAAAAGCATGGATTAACTTGTGGACACCAAGTTCCTTGGTGACCACATCAACAACAAACTAGAAAGGTCCAAACACACCAAGACAGTCATGAAGAGGGCACGACAAAGCCTTTTCCCCCTCAGGAAACTAAAAAGATTTGGCATGGGTCCTGAGATCCTCAAAAGGTTCTACAGCTGCAACATCGAGAGCATCCTGACTGTTTGCATCACTGCCTGGTACGGCAACTGCTCGTCCTCCGACCACAAGGCACTACAGAGGGTAGTGCGTACGGCCCAGTACATCACTGGGGCTAAGCTGCCTGCCCTCCAGGACCTCTACACCAGGTGGTGTCAGAGGAAGGCCCTAAAAATTGTCAAAGACCCCAGCCACCCCAGTCATAGAATGTTCTCTCTACTACCGCATGGCAAGTGGTACCGGAGTGCCAAGTCTAGGACCAAAAGGCTTCTCAACAGTTTTTACCCCCAAGCCATAAGATTGCTGAACAGGTAATCAAATGGCTACCCAGACTTTTTACATTGTGTACCCCCCCCAACCCCTGTTTATCATATATGCATAGTCACTTTAACTACACATTCATGTACATACTACCTCAATTAGCCCGACCAACCAGTGCCCCCGCACATTGGCTACCCGGACTATCTGCATTGTGTCCCGCCATCCACCATCCACCACCCACCAACCCCTCTTTTACGCTACTGCTACTCTCTGTTTACCATATATGCATAGTCACTTTAACTATACCTACATGTACATACTACCTCAATTAGCCCGACTAACCGGTGTCTGTATGTAGCCTCGCTACTGTTATAGCCTCGCTACTGTATATAGCCTCGCTATTTCACTGTCTTTTTTACTGTTGTTTTTATTTCTTTACTTATCTATTGTTCACCTAATACCTTTTTTTAACTTAGAAATTGCACTTTTGGTTAGAGCCTGTAAGTAAGCATTTCACTGTCTACACCTGTTGTATTCGGCGCACGTGACAAGTAAACTATGATTTGATTTTTAATAAAGCCCTTTTGTGGGGAAAAACTCATTCTGATTGGCTGGGCCTGGTTCACCAGTGGCCCTCCAAGGCCGACCCATATCTGCGCCCCTGCCCAATCATCTGAAAACCATAGATTTGGACCTAATGAATTTATATAAATTGACTGATTTCCTTCTATGAACTGTAACACAATAAAAACATTTTGCATTTTATAATTTTGTTCAGTATAGTTACTGAAGTCTTGCTAACTCATTTCATTTTAAATCATAAGCATGTCAGTAGCTGAATTCTCCATTGTTGTACATTCCCTTAAAGGTAACAGATTTGGTCTTCTATGCCATTTATTATGTAGGGTTTTTGAAGTTATGCTTGATGGTACCGAAATGCAGAACATGATCTCAGCCATGCCCTGTCTGTCTGCACCCTCACCTACCCCTCCCCTGCCTTGACCATATCTGTGACTCTTTGTCTCTTCCCAGCTAGCAAATAAGAGCTTGGTGGGAGCATGGTTGTCCTTTGGTTATTTTGCATATAACCTTCCCACAACGTTCTGGGAATGGTGCAAGATAATTGCTTAGCTTTGGAACATTCTCAGCACATTTAAGAAACTTGACAAAATTACATTATTTTGAAATACGTTAAATAACGTATTTCATTACTTCAGCAGAACGTACTGTAAGCTAGCAGTGTTATTGAAAGTCTTATTGAAACATTCAATGAAAGTTAAGATATTCAAAACACTCAAAATAACCTATAATTTTCATTCTCAGAACATTATTAAAACCTCCCAGGAAAACTTTAAAGGAACCAGATTATAATGTTCTCAGAACCTCCCTGCAACCTAAAAACAAAAGTCCCAAATTTTAACTTCCATTCTCAGAACGTTTAAAAAATATACAGTTTTACTGGTCAGGAAACTCATGGCTTCGTTCCCAGAACCAATGGGAAACCAAAAACTTACGCTCCTACAACTACCAAGGAACTAAAAGAGCAACAGCATATGAAACGACAACAACATCAATCTAAACGCCATGTCATGTTTCTTAAAGGAACTCCAAAGTAGTCACAGAGGTTTTCTACCTCTGTTTATACTCCATCTGCCCTCTTGGTTTTCTCTCATTGCTATGCTTCAGTACCCATGTGGTTTCGGGATTTGCCCTTTTTTCCCTCTCCTCAGCTACTTCCATAAAGGAGAGCTGTTTTCTGCAGTGTTTCTGCGTTGTATGTTTAGCGGAGCGCTACAGTAAGAGGTACATTAGTAGTCTGAATGGATGCACAGTCCTTTTTGAGGCCTGGTTTCTTCTCTTTCTCTTCTGTGTGTTTCTATGACAACCTGTAGTGTTGTATAAGATGTCGTTTTGGGTGTGCACCTGTGTGTTGGTGTTTAATGACCCTCAGGTGTGTACAGTTGACCAATAATGCCCGAGGAGGTGTGGTATATGGCCAATATACCACGGCTAAGGGCTGTTCTTAGACACGGCACAATGCAGAGTGCCTGGATACAGAGCTTAGCCATGGTATATTGGCCATATACCACAAACCCCTGAGGTGCCTTATTGCTATTATAAACTGGTTACCAATATTACATTTACATTTAAGTAATTTAGCAGACGCTCTTATCCAGAGCGACTTACAAATTGGTGCATTCACCTTATGATATCCAGTGGAACAACCACTTTACAATAGTGCATCTAAATCTTTTAAGGGGGGGGGGGGTTAGAAGGATTACTTTATCCTATCCCAGGTATTCCTTAAAGAGGTGGGGTTTCAGGTGTCTCCGGAAGGTGGTGATTGACTCCGCTGTCCTGGCGTCGTGAGGGAGCTTGTTCCACCATTGGGGTGCCAGAGCAGCGAACAGTTTGGACTGGGCTGAGCGGGAACCGTGCTTCCTCAGAGGTAGGGGGGCCAGCAGGCCAGAGGTGGATGAACGCAGTGCCCTTGTTTGGGTGTAGGGCCTGATCAGAGCCTGATGGTATGGAGGTGCCGTTCCCCTCACAGCTCCGTAGGCAAGCACCATGGTCTTGTAGCGGATGCGAGCTTCAACTGGAAGCCAGTGGAGAGAGCGGAGGAGCGGGGTGACGTGAGAGAACTTGGGAAGGTTGAACACCAGATGGGCTGCGGCGTTCTGGATGAGTTGTAGGGGTTTAATGGCACAGGCAGGGAGCCCAGCCAACAGCGAGTTGCAGTAATCCAGACGGGAGATGACAAGTGCCTGGATTAGGACCTGCGTCGCTTCCTGTGTGAGGCAGGGTCGTACTCTGCGAATGTTGTAGAGCATGAACCTACAGGATCGGGTCACCGCCTTGATGTTAGTGGAGAACGACAGGGTGTTGTCCAGGATCACGCCAAGGTTCTTAGCACTCTGGGAGGAGGACACAAGGGAGTTGTCAACCGTGATGGCGAGATCATGGAAAGGGCAGTCCTTCCCCGGGAGGAAGAGCAGCTCCGTCTTGCCGAGGTTCAGCTTGAGGTGGTGATCCGTCATCCACACTGATATGTCTGCCAGACATGCAGAGATGCGATTCGCCGCCTGGTTATCAGAAGGGGGAAAGGAGAAGACTAATTGTGTGTCGTCTGCATAGCAATGATAGGAGAGACCATGTGAGGATATGACAGAGCCAAGTGACTTGGTGTATAGCGAGAATAGGAGAGGGCCTAGAACAGAGCCCTGGGGGACACCAGTGGTGAGAGCGCGTGGTGCGGAGACAGATTCTCGCCACGCCACCTGGTAGGAGCAACCTGTCAGGTAGGACGCAATCCAAGCGTGGGCCGCGGTCGGAGATGCCCAACTCGGAGAGGGTGGAGAGGAGGATCTGATGGTTCACAGTATCAAAGGCAGCAGATAGGTCTAGAAGGATGAGAGCAGAGGAGAGAGAGTTAGCTTTAGCAGTGCGGAGAGCCTCCGTGACACAGAGAAGAGCAGTCTCAGTTGAATGCCCAGTCTTGAAACCTGACTGATTAGGATCAAGAAGGTAATTCTGAGAGAGATAGCAGGAGAGCTGGCCAAGGACGGCACGTTCAAGAGTTTTGGAGAGAAAAGAAAGAAGGGATACTGGTCTGTAGTTGTTGACATGGGAGGGATCGAGTGTAGGTTTTTTCAGAAGGGGTGCAACTCTCGCTCTCTTGAAGACGGAAGGGACGTAGCCAGCGGTCAAGGATGAGTTGATGAGGGGAGAAGGTCTCCGGAAATGGTCTGGAGAAGAGAGGAGGGGATAGGGTCAAGTGGGCAGGTTGTTGGGCGGCCGGCCGTCACAAGACGCGAGATTTCATCTGGAGAGAGAGGGGAGAAAGAGGTCAAAGCACAGGGTAGGGCAGTGTGAGCAGGACCAGCGGTGTCGTTTGACTTAGCAAACGAGGATCGGATATCGTCAACCTTCTTTTCAAAATGGTTGACGAAGTCATCCGCAGAGAGGGAGGAGGGGGGGGGAGGGGGAGGAGGGTTCAGGAGGGAGGAGAAGGTAGCAAAGAGCTTCCTAGGGTTAGAGGCAGATGCTTGGAATTTAGAGTGGTAGAAAGTGGCTTTAGCAGCAGAGACAGAAGAGGAGAATGTAGAGAGGAGGGAGTGAAAGTATGCCAGGTCCGCAGGGAGGCGAGTTTTCCTCCATTTCCGCTCGGCTGCCCGGAGCCCTGTTCTGTGAGCTCGCAGTGAGTCGTCGAGCCACGGAGCAGGAGGGGAGGACCGAGCCGGCCTGGAGGATAGGGGACAGAGAAAATCAAAGGATGCAGAAAGGGAGGAGAGGAGGGTTGAGGAGGCAGAATCAGGAGATAGGTTGGAGAAGGTTTGAGCAGAGGGAAGAGATGATAGGATGGAAGAGGAGAGAGTAGCGGGAGAGAGAGAGCGAAGGTTGGGACGGCGCAATACCATCCGAGTAGGGGCAGAGTGAGAAGTGTTGGATGAGAGCGAGAGGGAAAAGGATACAAGGTAGTGGTCGGAGATTTGGAGGGGAGTTGCAATGAGATTAGTGGAAGAACAGCATCTAGTAAAGATGAGGTCAAGCGTATTGCCTGCCTTGTGAGTAGGGGGGGAAGGTGAGAGGGTGAGGTCAAAAGAGGAGAGGAGTGGAAAGAAGGAGGCAGAGAGGAATGAGTCAAAGGTAGACGTGGGGAGGTTAAAGTCACCCAGAACTGTGAGAGGTGAGCCATCCTCAGGAAAGGATCTTATCAAGGCGTCAAGCTCATTGATGAACTCTCCAAGGGAACCTGGAGGGCGATAAATGATAAGGATGTTAAGCTTGAAAGGGCTGGTAACTGTGACAGCATGGAATTCAAATGAGGAGATAGACAGATGGGTCAGGGGAGAAAGAGAGAATGTCCACTTGGGAGAGATGAGGATTCCAGTGCCACCACCCCGCTGGCTCGATGCTCTAGGGGTATGCGAGAATACGTGGGCAGACGAGGAGAGAGCAGTAGGAGTAGCAGTGTTATCTGTGGTAATCCATGTTTCCGTCAGCACCAGGAAGTCTAGGGACTGGAGGGTAGCATAGGCTGAGATGAACTCAGCCTTGTTGGCCGCAGACCGGCAGTTCCAGAGGCTGCCGGAGACCTGGAACTCCACGTGGGTCGTGCGCGCTGGGACCACCAGGTTAGAGTGGCAGCGGCCACGCGGTGTGAAGCGTTTGTATGGCCTGTGCAGAGGGGAGAGAACAGGGATAGACAGACACATAGTTGACAAGCTACAGAAGTGTTGTTTCTTGTATTATTGTCTCTTGTGTCTTTAGAGAACTGTTTCACTTTGATATCCTTTTTCTTCTGTCCTGATTTTCTCTTTCTTTTCTTCTGTTAACTAGATATTCTTTGTTATAATATATAATATAATATAGTAGTTAAATGAAATGTTTTGTCATACCCTAGGTATACGGTCTGATATACCACGGTAGTCAGCCAATCACCATTCGGGGCTCGAACCACCCAGTTTATAATATGTAATAAATGACCCATTGGCGAGTTTTTCCTCTGGTTTCCGTGAGATTCTCAATGGTACTTGTCTTGTGACTTCTTTGTTATTAGGATGTATGAAAGTGTCTGGTTGTTGTTGCATTCATACCTTTACATTTAACATGGTTAATGATTATCCCCCTTAGGAAGTTGTAGTTTAGCTCGCTTATCAAGCATTTGGCTCAACATAAAATTGACATGACATTTGCATTTAGGTGAGATAATCACCTCATGGGTTGCCACAATGGCATTCCATGGACTGTGTATACCAAATCAGAATGCAGCAGAGATGGTCTTGAGTGTGTACTGTAGGTAATTTGCCTGTGTTGACCTTGACGTGTATACCCGTCTGCGTTTTCTCAGCCTCAGCACAGGGTAGTGGGAGGAGGAGCAGCGGCCAGGGGAAGTCATGGAGGAGTCCACTCCAGAGGCTCTATGACAATGACCAGGTAAGTCCTGCCCACTACCAGGTAGGATTCACGTTGATGACCACTGAACTTGTTTTGGTCATGTTTTATGAGTTAGAATAGGTGATTTGTGAAAATATAATCATTGGTAAGCTATTCAGTACTTACTGCTTACTTGCTGAAAGTCTCTTATCAGTGTTTCCCCTATATTCATTTAGCTGCCGCCACTCCAAAAAATTATAAATGTTTTATTTTATATATAAATAAATAATTTTTGGGATGGTGAAACATTTTCAGTGTAAACTTAATGACTAAAACCAGATATAAAGTATATATAAAGATAATGGAGCAATATATTTTTTAAATAAGATCATCTTTGAGAACTAACAATCACCAAAATAAAAACTAGACAGTCAGGGAGAATCTAAAATGTTAAACATTTCATTGCATGGGGCCCCAGCTGATTTTGTTATGTTTGAGTTGCTCAGATAACACCGAATAAGCCATGACAAAATGTGTATAATTGCTGCCCCCCCCACCCGAAAAAAGTCCTAGAGTTAACACTGCTTATAATGTGATGGTGTTCACAACTTGAAATAAGAGTTCTCTTGTCGGCTTTCCTCAACCAATATTACATTTTTCAAGAAACTGCAGTATGATGATCAACATCTTTGTTATCTATGGGAATTTTGCCAGTGTAAGCCCCTAATAAAATACATTTCCAATCCATGTTTACAATAATTCTGTTTCTGAAGTTACTGGTTTGTCTGGGAAAGCAGATTTAGATGAAATCATCATTATTAATCCCCAATTGCTACTACAGATGTTCCTCATGCTCCAAGGGTTTGTTTGGGTGTCTCACAATCTGTACTAATGTCAAGCCTTTCAAATTGTCTCCTGTAGTTACTAGTGACTATCAGTGATAAAGGTGCAACCCTTGACCTTGCTGATGTTTTTGTTTACCGTCTAGTTAGGGTTGGAAAATTCCAGTAACTTTTCCAAAATGCCCAGGTTTTCCAGAAATCCTGGTTGGATAATTCCTGGAATCAGGAGGGAATAAGCAGGAAATCCAGCAATCCCCCAACCAGGGTATCTGGAAATGTTGGGAAAGTTACCGGGATTTTGCAAGCCTTTGTCTACTACAGTACTTTGAAGTTCCTCATGAAACAAAAGCCCTGACTTGACGATTCCAGACTGCAGTCAGACATTGGTTAGCATAATCTAATTATTTTGGACAGGCACTTGATTGAAAAATATAACACTGTCTCTTATAAAAAATTATAACCCTGACTTTGTAATTCTGCCAGGATTTGTCTCTATCTTTCGCCTCTCCTTCCCACTGTTGTATCTAGTTGGATGGATGTCCTTTGGGTGGTGGACCATTGTTGATACACACGGTAAACTGTTGGGCGTGAACCCAGCAGCGTTGCAGTTCTTGACACACTCAAACCGATGCACCTGGCACCTACTACCATTCTCCATTCAAAAGCACTTAAATATTTTGTCTTGCCCATTCACCCTCTGAATGGCACACATACACAATCAATGTCTCAATTATCTCAAGGCTTAAAAATCCTTTAACCTGTCTCCTCCCCTTCATCTACACGGATTGAAGTGGATTTAAGAAGTGACATCAATAAGGGATCATAGCTTTCACCTGGATTCACCTGGTCAGTCTGTCATGGAAAGAGCGAGCAGGTGTTCTTAATGTTTTATACACTACGTGTATGTAGCCTATAGAGTTGAATAGACTACTTAAGTGTCCCATGTCATTCAACTTCAAAACAAATGTGTACAGTCAGTGTGTCACTACGATGGATTGAAATTTTGGTGTCAACTGAGGCCAAAGGATAATCCCTGGCCCACAAACTCTCTACAATTATACAGTATGACATTACAGAGGGACTGTTCCAGAACTAAGACTTGGAGAGAGCGTGAGAGAAATTAGCTTGGCTAGGGTCCAGAAAAAATTGTTCTATAGAAGTGAGCTGTTGCCAATTATATCTCAGGGAGGGGAGTCCGAGGCCCATGCCAAAGGACTGAAGAACTCCTAAAGACATAATTTACTTTAAATCGCTGGCGGTTTTATTTGTTATATGGCACTTAGCTCGTCCAGCAAGCAAAACTGGAACATCATTATAACCAATTGTATTCATTTTACTTCTCTGTATATGCCTACGAGAATATTTTGTTAGATCACTAAAGGGTGTAATTACTTCTTACAAGAAGTTTAACCTAAGCAAATGTTTTACAATGCATGTAGAGTTGACCTTGCATGCGTAAGTTACATCTAGGTTTACAAGGAGCACGTTGAATCTACTTGAGGTAAATCATAGCCGACAGGGACGACTCCAGATAAGAGTATGTGCCATCTGTAACGGCCATCGTAAGAAGTAGACCAAGGCGCAGCGGGTTGAGTGCTCATTTTAACGTTTTATTTTAATAAACTTGAACACTTAACAAAAATAACAAAATGAACGACAGCTAAGCGGTTTTGCAGGCTAACCCTAGCAGTGCAAAAACAACTTCCCACAAAAGACAGGTGAAAACAGGGCTACCTAAGTATGACTCCCAATCAGCAACAACGAAGTACAGCTGTTCCTGATTGAGAGCCATACCAGGCCAACAAAGAAATACACAACATAGAAAAACCATAGAAATACAAAACATAGAACAATAACCAAAACCCCCAGAAGACTCTAAACAAACACCCCTCTACATAAACACATAGCCCAACTGACCCCGAAACACTCTAAACAAATACCCCCTGCCACGTCCTGACCAAACTACAATAACAAATAACCCCTTATACTGGTCAGGACGTGACAGTACCCCCCACCCACCCCCACCCCCCCCCCCAAAGGTGCAGACCCCGGATGCACCTACACAAAACACAAAAATAAACACAAAATAAAAAATAAACCCAAACTAAAGGGAGGGAAGGGAGGGTGGCCACCGTCACCGACGGTTCTTGTGCTACACCCCCCCCCTCCCCAATCCTCCTACTGTGGAGGTGGCTCAGGCTCTGGCCTTAGTCCCCCACCTAACCTGTCCACCCCCGCTGAATACCTCGGGCTGAAGCGCGTCGCTGTAGACCTCGGGCTGAAGCGCGTCGCTGTAGACCTTGGGCTGAAGCGCGTCGCTGTAGACCTCGGGCTGAAGCGCGACTCTGGCTGCGCCGATTCCGGACTGTAGGGTGACTCTGGCTGCGCCGGCTCCGGACTGTGGGCTGTCTCTCTCGGCTCCGGACTGTGGGCCGTCTCTCTTGGCTCCGGACTGTGGGCCGTCTCTCTCGGCTCCGGACTGTGGGCCGTCTCTGCTGACTCCGGACTGTGGGCCGTCTCTCTACGGGGCACTGTCGCTGGAAGTTCTGGACGGGGCACTGTCGCCGGACACTCTGGACGGGGCACTGTCGCAGGACACTCTGGACGGGGCACTGTCGCCGGACACTCTGGACGGGGCACTGTCGCCGGAAGCTCTGGACGAGGCACTGTCGCCGGAAGCTCTGGACGAGGCACTGCCGTCGGAAGCTCTGGACGAGGCACTGCCGTCGGAAGCTCTGGACGAGGCACTGCCGTCGGAAGCTCTGGACCGGGACTGCGCACTGAAGGCCTGATGCGTGGGGCTGGCTTAGGACGCGCCAGACTAAGGACACGCACCACAGGGCTAGTGCGAGGAGCAGGAGCAGGACGAGCTGGACTGGGCTGACGCACTGGAGGCCTGGTGTGTGGGGCTGGTAGTGGAGGTACCAGACTGGTGACACGCACCCCAAGGCTAGTGCGAGGAGCGGGAACAGGACGTACTAGACTGGGCTGAGACACTGGAGGCCTGGTGCATGGTGCTGGCTTTAGATGCGCCAGCCTAGAGACTCGCACCTCAGGGCTAGTACGAGGAGCAGGAACTGGATACACCGGGCCATGGGTAAACACTGGAGGTCTGGAGCGCACCTCCTGCACAACCCGTCCTGGCTGGATGGTAATAGCAGCCCTGCACAAGCGGAGTGCTGGCACAGGGTGAACTGGGCTAACGAAGTACAGCTGTTCCTGATTGAGAGCCATACCAGGCCAACAAAGAAATACACAACATAGAAAAACCATAGAAATACAAAACATAGAACAATAACCAAAACCCCCGGAACATTCTAAACAAACACCCCTCTACATAAACACATAGCCCAACTGACCCCGAAACACTCTAAACAAATACCCCCTGCCACGTCCTGACCAAACTACAATAACAAATAACCCCTTATACTGGTCAGGACGTGACACCATCAAAATACATTTTTCTCCACAAATTAAGATCAAGATTTTTATGGAAGATCGTCTTTACACTATCAGTGATAATGAATGACATTGACAAGCTACCTTGTGCCTCACTGATGACAAAGATAAAGTAATAGTTTACGTGAGGTTTTACTTTAACTTCTGCCGTGACAATATTGTTTGATTGAAAGATGTAACTACCCAGCTACACAGTGAGTGAAGCCTCCGTTAGCATCGGTGTTGCCTGCTCCAGTGTGTCCTTGATATTTCAGTGTCAACAGTGTTTTCTCAAACCAGGACAGAGGACCACACATGCCACCAGACACTGAGGCAAACTGAGAGCCTCCGCATTTGGCTGAGTAAATGGAAGGAGTAAATACAGGAGAGAGTAAATACAGGTTTTGTACAGGAAGGAAGCCACGTTGAACTGGCTGAACTGTAGTGTTAGTACAGCGGTGTGTGGATGGGAGAGATGGAATGTGATTAGGACATCCAGCTGCAGTGTTTGTATGTGTGTTACAAGAGGGAGAGAGATGGGTCAATAAAACTCAACTATGAATTTTGACAAACAATAAGATCGTTGTAGACTCCATAATGCACACATTTTCAGCTTCTTTTCTACCTCTCCTCATATTCTCTCAATTTCTTCGAAGATGTCAACATGACGTCAAAACGTCAGTCACCTGTTCGTATCCTGTACAATGGATTAAAGTGAGCTAAATTAAATACATCTCTGCTTTTTTTTGATGAGTGCTCCAACTCCTTTTTACCTCGAATTTGTCCTTTTGGAAATGTTTCTTGCTAAGCCCTTCTCATGATTTTTGTCATTGTTGTTGAGCACCCCTCCTTTCCTTTGTATGCTGAAGCATGAAGTCCCACCTGAACTCTCAATTTTCTGGAGATTAACTACATTGGACAGATTATGCCCATTATGGTTAATTTCCCAGACATGTATACTACTGCATAAGCATGTAGCTAATTCCTTTTCAGAATACATTTTTTCTGTGAGGGTAAAGTCAAGGTGTTGATTTAATTATATGAAGTGACATTGGAATGCGAGGAGTGTTTCTGCCCCTGTAAGTAACTTCCTAATGTCAATAAACAGAGGAGGTCCAAGCCTGACTTTTTTTCTTCTTCTCGTAGTCATAGACAAAGGCCCCAGTCCAGAAACAACCCCCAGCCTCTACAAGGCATAGGTAGATCAGAAAGGATTGGATGAGTATAAGCAATATGTTCCTCCTAGCTAGCCTGTCTGAGGGAAAGGTAGAGCTACAACCATTTTGTTTCTCCCAGCTAGCCTATCTGAGGGTTAGGTTTAGAAGAAGGGTTAAGTTTAGGGTTAGGATAAGGGTTAAGGTTAGGGTTAGTGTTAGGGTTAGTCAATAGTTTAAATGTTACTAATAGTCTGTAGATAGTATATAGAGCATCTACAGATGGACTATCCAAATAAAGTTTTACCCTACAACCATGTTGCAATATCTTCCTCTCAGCTAGCCTATCTGAGGACAAGGTGGCGCCACAACTATATTGCTTATCTATCAAATTACACATTTTGTTACGTTAGTCTTATTCTAAAATTGACTAAATCATTTTCCCCCCTCAACAATCTACACACAATACCCCATAATGAGAAAGCGAAAATAGGTTTTTAGAAATGTTTGCAAATTTATACAAAATAAAAAACAGATTTATGTAAGTATTCAGACCCTTTGCTATGAGACTAGAAACTGACCTCAGGTGCATCCTGTTTCCATTGATCATTCATGAGATGTGCCTTTCCATGATTTGGAAAGGCACACACCTGTCTATATACAGTTGACGTCGGAAGTTTACATACACTTGGTTGGAGTCAATAAAACTTGTTTTTCAACCACTCCACAAATTTCTTGTTAACAAACTATAGTTTTGACAAGTCGGTTACGACATCTACTTTGTGCATGACACAAGTACATTTTCCAACAATTGTTTGCAGACAGATTATTTCACTTATTATTCACTGTATCACAATTCCATTGGGTCAGAAGTTTACATACACTAAATTGACTGTGCCTTTAACAGCTTGGAACATTCCAGAAATTATGTCATGGCTTTAGAAGCTTCTGATAGGCTAATTGACATAATTTGAGTCAATTGGAGGTGTACCTGTGGATGTATTTCAAGGCCTACCTTCAAACTCAGTGCCTCTTTGCTTGATATCATGGGAAAATCAAAAGAAATCAGCCAAGACCTCAGAAAAAAATGGTAGACCTCCACAAGTCTGGTTCATCCTTGGGAGCAATTTCCAAATGCCTGAAGGTACCACGTTCATCTGTACAAACAATAGTACGCAAGTATAAACACCATGGGACCACGCAGCCGTAATACCGCTCAGAAAGGAAACGCGTTCTGTCTCCTAGAGATGAATGTACTTTGGTGCGAAAAGTGCAAATCAATCCCAGAACAACAGCAAAGGACCTTGTGAAGAGGCTGGAGGAAACAGATACAAAAGTATCTATAGAGTCCTATATTGACATAACCTGAAAGGTCGCTCAGCAAGGAAGAAGCCACTGCTCCAAAACAGCCATAAAAAAGCCAGACTACGGTTTGCAACTGCACATGGGGACAAATATTTTGAAGAAATGTCCTCTGGTCTGATGAAACAAAAATAGAACTGTTTGGCCATAATGACCATCATTATGTTTGGAGGAAAAAGGGGGAGGCTTGCAACCCGAAGAACACCGTCCCAACCGTGAAGCATGGGGTGGCAGCATCATGTTGTGGGGGTGCTTTGCTGCAGGAAGGACTGGTGCACGTCACAAAATAGATGGCATCATGAGGTAGGAAAATTAGGTGAATATATTGAAGCAATATCTCAAGACATCAGATATCAGTTGCAAATGGGTCTTCCAAATGGACAATGACCCCAAGCATACTTCCAAAGTTGTGGCAAAATGGCTTAAGGACAACAAAGTCAAGGTATTGGAGTGGCCATCACAAAGCCCTGACCTCAATCCTATAGAAAATGTGTGGGCAGAACTGAAAAAGTGTATGTGAGCAAGGAGGCCTACAACCCTGACTCAGTTACACCAGCTCTGTCAGGAGGAATGGGCCAAAATTTACCTAACTTATTGTGGGAAGCTTGTGGAAGGCTACCTGAAACGTTTGACCCAAGTTAAACAATTTAAAGGCAATGCTACCAAATACTAATTGAGTGTAAACTTCTGACCTACTGGGAATGTGACGAAAGAAATAAAAGCTGAAATAAATCATTCTCTCTTCTATTATTCTGACATTTCACATTCTTAAAATAAAGTGGGGATCCTAACTGACCTAAGACAGTGTCACGCACTGACCATAGAGAGCCCTTGTTTCTCTATGGTGTAGTAGGTCAGGGCATGACTAGGGGGTAGCTTAGTTTATATTTCTATGTTGTGTTCTAGTTTATATTTTCTATGTTGGTGTTTTGTATGGTTCCCAATTAGAGGCAGCTGGTAATCGTTGTCTCTAATTGGGGATCATATTTAAGTTGCTATTTTTTGTGGGAAATTGTTTTGTGTTTGTGCCTGTGCACCACATAGTCACGTTTAGTTGTTTGTTTATTTGATTTATTTATTTTTGCTTGAAGTTTCACTTTGGAATAAAGATGTGGAACTCTACACACGCTGCGCCTTGGTCCCGTTCTTACGGCAGCCGTGACAGAATATCCCACCAAACCAGGACCAAGCAGCGTGTTCACCAGGTGAAGGTGTTTTTGACATGGGAAGAAGTGATGGGTGGATGCGAGACCCTTCCTTGGCGGCAGACGGAAGGTAATGATGGAGGAAGGCGACGACGCCGGGGTTCGCGGCCACAGAAAGCCCAAGGACAACCCCAAGATGGAGTTGGCTAGGAGTATGCGGCAATGCAGGCGGGCTGAAGATTGGGTCATCAGTCTGGTGCCATCTGTGTCGGCTCCATGCACCAGATCTTCAGTGCGCCTCCCCAGCCGGTACGTCATGTGCCTGCTCCCTGCACTCGCCTTGAAGAGCCAGAGACCATCAGGGAGGCAATGGGGAAGTTGGGAGAGGGAGAGAGAGATGAGAGAGATGTTGTGCAAGTGTGTTCTGCTCAACATCCGACCAGAGAATCCGGTTAGCAGTCTGGTGCAACCTGTGCCGGCCCCACGCATCAGGCCTCCAGTGCACCTCCCCAGTCCGGTACGTCCTGTGCCTGCTCCTCGCACTCGCCCTGAAGTGTGTGTCACCAGTCCGGTACCACCTGTGCCGGCTCCACGCATCAGGCCTCCAGTGCGCCTCCCCAGTCCGGTACGTCCTGTGCCTGCTCCTCGCACTTGCAATGAAGTGCGTGTCACCAGTCCAGTGCCACCTGTACCGGCTCCACGCACTCGGCCTCCGGCGACGGTTCACAGTCCAGAGCTTCCGGCGACGGTTCACAGTCCAGAGCTTCCGGCGACGGTCCCCAGTCCAGAGCTTCCGGCGACGGTACCCAGTCCAGTGCTTCCGGCGACTGTCCCCAGTCCGGAACCTCCTGCGACGGTCCCCAGTCCGGAACCTCCTGCGACGGTCCACAGTCCGGAACCTCCAGCGACGGTCCACAGTCCGGAACCTCCTGCGACGGTCCACAGTCCGGAACCTTCTGCGACGGTCCACAGTCCGGAACCTCGTGCGACGGTCCACAGTGCGGAAACTCCAGCGACGGTCTACGGTCCGGAACCTCCAGCTCCATGGCCGGAGCCTTCCCCTGCGCCGATTCCCAGTCCAAGCACGGCGTCCAGTCCAGCTCCAGGGCAGGAGCCCTCCTCTGCGCCGGTGGCCAGTCCAGGCATGGCGTCCAGGCACAGTGTCCAGTCCCGCTCCATGGCCGGAGCCCTCCTCTGCGCCGGTGCCCAGTCCAGGCATGGCGTTCAGCCCGGTGCCATGGTCGGATACAGGGTCCAGGCACAGTGTCCAGTCCCGCTCCATGGCCGGAGCCCTCCTCTGCGCCGGTGCCCAGTCCAGGCATGGCGTTCAGCCCGGTGCCATGGTCGGATACCCCCCCAACCCCCATTTGGTTTCAGGTTCTGCGGCCGGAGTCCGCACCTTTGAGGGGGGGGGGGGGTACTGTCACGCCCTGACCATAGAGAGCCCTTGTTTCTCTATGGTGTAGTAGGTCAGGGCGTGAGTAGTTTATATTTCTATGTTGTGTTCTTGTTTATATGTTCTATGTTGGTGTTTTGTATGATTCCCAATTAGAGGCAGCTGGTAATCGTTGTCTCTAATTGGGGATCATATTTAAGTAGCTATTTTTCCCACCTGTGTTTGTGGAATATTGTTTTGTGTTTGTGCCTGTGCCCCACGTAGTCTCGTTTAGTTGTTCGTTTCACTTTGGAATAAAGATGTGGAACTCTACACACGCTGCGCCTTGGTCCCGTTCTTGCGACAGCCGTGACAGACAGGGTTTTTTTATCAGGAATATATGTCAGGAATTGTGAAAAAGTGAGTTTTAATGTATTTAGCTAAGGTGTATGTAAACTTCCGACTTCAACTGTAAGGTCCCACAGTTGACAGTGCATGTCAGAGTAAAAACCAAACCATGAGGTCAAAGGAATTGTCCGTAGAGCTCCGAGAGGCACAGATCTGGGGTAGAGTACCAACACATTTTTGCAGCATTGAAGGTCCCCAAGAACACAGTGGCTTCCATCATTCTGAAATGGAATAAGTTTGGAACCACCAAGACTCTTCCTAGATCTGTCTGCCCGTCCAAACTGAGCAATCGGGGAGAAGGGCCTTGGTCAGGGAGGTGACCAAGAATCCTATGGTCACTCTGACAGAGCTTCAGAGTTCCTCTGTGGAGATGGGAGAACCTTCCAGAAGGACAACCATCTCTGCATCATTCCACCAATCAGGCGTTTTTGGTAGAGTGGCCAGACGGAAACCACTCAGTAAAAGGCAGATGACAGCCTGCTTGTATTTTGCCAATAGGCACCTAAAGACTCAGACCATGAGAAACAAGATTCTCTGGACTGATGAAACCAAGATTAAACATTTTTTTCTGAATGCCAAGCCTCATGCCTGGAGGAAACCTGGCACCATCCCTGCGGTGAAGCATGGTGGTGGCGGCATCTTGCTGTGGGGATGTTTTTCAACGGCAGGCACTGGTAGATGAGTCAGGATCGAGGGAAAGATGAACGGAGCAAAGTACAGAGAGATCCTTGATGAAAACCTGCTCCAGAGTGCTCAGGACCTCAGACTAGGGCGAAGGTTTACCTTCCAACAGGAAAACAACCCTAAGCATACAGCCAAGATAACGCATGAGTGGCTTCGGGACAAGTCTCTGAATGTCCTTGAGTGCACCAGCCAGAGCCCGGACATGAACCCGATCAAACGTCTCTGGAGAGACCTGAAAATGGCAGCAACGCTCCCCATCCAACCTGACAGCGCTTGAGAGGATCTGCAGAGAATAATTGGAGAAGCTCTCCAAATACAGGTGCGCCAAGCTTATAGCGTCATACCCAAGAAGACTCAAGGCTGTAATCGCTGCCAAAGGTGCTTCAACAAAGTACTGAGTAAAGGGTCTGAATACTTATGCAAATGTGATATTTCAGTTAAAAAAATGATACATTAACAAAATTTTCTAAAAACCTTATTTTTTTGTCATTATGGGATATTGTGTGTAGATTGACGGGGAAAAAAACGTTTTAATTAATTTTCGAATAAGGCTGTAACGTAACAAAATGTGGAAAAGTCAAGGGGTCTGAATACTTTCCGAATGCACTGTACATGACTGGCCATAGGGGTTAGTTCTGGAGCCAACACTCTTTTAGTTCTGGAGCCAACACTATTTAGTTCCTGAGCCAAACTCCTTTAGTTCTGGAGCCAACACTATTTAGTTCTGGAGCCAACACTATTTAGTTCCTGAGCCAAACTCCTTTAGTTCTGGAGCCAACACTATTTAGTTCTGGAGCCAACACTATTTAGTTCTGGAGCCAACACTCTTTTAGTTCCTGAGCCAAACTCCTTTAGTTCTGGAGCCAACACTATTTAGTTCCTGAGCCAAACTCCTTTAGTTCTGGAGCCAAAACACTTTAGTTCTGGAGACAAAACATTTTAGTTCTGGATACAAAACCCTTTATAGATTGTTCAGCGCTTGTGCTCAGCCTCCTGACATGACATATTTTTGGTGTTCTCCAGACCAGTTTCCTGTCTCCTATCTAATGAGGTAAAATGTTGAAACTTGTTCATGTGTTAACATGTTAAAATATGTCAATGTGTTCAGTGACATGGATATAATAACGTATCCCCGAGCAATAACCACTAGCCATCTCATTTCCTACTCTCCTCAAGTTCAATTAACTGTTAAATCACGCTGAGCCGTCTACCATTTGTGTCAGTGTCTGGAATCCTCTCCTCTCTTACAGCTGGAGCAGTCGACGGTGCAGGTGACCCACCAGGGTCGGCGGGAGCTGCTGGAGGACGCCTGCCGCTCGTACACGCGCAAGCGTCACGTGCTCATCCCCGAGGACCTCAAGCACGTCATTGTGGATGACCAACACGGCCTGCTCTACTGCTATGTGCCCAAGGTGGCCTGCACCAACTGGAAGCGTGTCCTAATGGTCCTTACAGGTGCCGCCGGCCCCCACCGCGACCCCCTCTCCATCCCCGCCAACGAGGCCCACGTGTCTGGCAACCTGCGCACCCTCTCTGAGTATTCCACCTCTCAGATCAACCAGCGGCTGCGCTCCTACCTAAAGTTTGTGTTCGTGCGTGAGCCCTTTGAGCGGCTTGTTTCGGCTTACCGCAACAAGTTTACACGCAGCTACAACACGGCCTTCCACAAGCGCTATGGCACCAAGATCATCCGCCGGCACCGGCCCAACCCGCAGGCCGAAGCACTGGAGCGGGGAGACGACGTCTCCTTCGAGGAGTTTGTGTACTACCTGGTGGACCCAGCCACACAGCGCGAGGAGCCCTTCAACGAGCACTGGGAGCGCGTGCACTCGCTTTGCCACCCCTGCCTCATCCACTACAATGTGGTGGGCAAGTACGAGACGCTGGAGCAGGACTCCCGCTACGTGCTGCAGCTGGCTGGGGTGGAGGGCCAGGTGACTTTCCCTGCCTCGGCCAAGAACACCAGGACTACGGGAGACATGGCCGCTCAGTTCTTCAACAACATCAGCCCCTTCTATCAGAAGAAGCTGTATAACCTCTACCACATGGACTTCCTGCTGTTCAACTACTCCACGCCGGAGTACCTGAAGTTTTGATGACGTTACGCTTCTTAGGAGGAGCCTTAGTTTGAACCATCTATCATAAGCACTACGTCATGTAGTTGGAAGCGTGACATTGTGCCCGGCCCCACTAGCTTATTGCTTGTGATGTATAGCTGAAATCAGCTATTCTGGCGGCTTTTAACAGCTTTTGCTTATAACAACATTATGTATAACCTATGACAGAGGGTTCAAAAGAAGTGGTACAGACACTTTTAACATGGGTCCCGGGACTCTTCAAAGCACAGTAATGTTTATTACGGAGAGGACTAACCTGGTGAAATCTAAGGAACTATAGATATCTTTCACATCAAAAGTGAGAGTGGCTTTAAGATGAGACAACGGGAATGGACACTTAAGATGAAGATGTTGTGCTGTTAGCAATGAGCCAATGGAGATGAAATGATTGCCTCTGTATGTGTAAAATGCACCTATAGTGCACATTAACTCAAAATGACCAAACTTTGACACCACCAACAAACTTTGGTTACAATTATAATTTTTTCTTTCAAAGTTTATTTTGTCACCACCATTCTAGAGTAAGACTAAAAGGAACACAAGCTATCTGAAGTAATAGGGGTGCTGAAAGTATCTTTATTAGTGCCTTTGAGTGGGCCTTATGACTTAAAGGTGTATGACATCAGTGTTTTCCTTATACTGTAGAGAGTTGACTCTCATTGGACGGTTTATTTATTGTGATATTTGTGTCCCAATGTCAACAAACTGCAGATAGACCACACATTTAGACATTTGGAATAACTACCATAACCTCAGACAGTCAAATAAACACATTTAAGCAGTTTTTGTGTGTCTGTGTCTGGAATGCTGGCGTAGCAGTCAACACAAAGGGTAAGAATCCATCTGTGCAATATGTTGAATTTACTGTGTATGTTTGAAATATTGAAGTCAAATCATGCAGTTTTATAGGTCCTGTGAACAAAGGTATGAGAAGAGAGCCCTTTCACTGCATTCAAAACAGAGTTGTGTCCAATTGTATAGGCAATAGTTTTATCAGTCTTGATGTCAATACTCTCTCTTCACATTATGCTAGTACCAACAGTGACCCTTCTGGAGGCTTGGACACCTGTCTGATAAAGTCTACCTAAGACAAGGCCCCAACATGGGGCTTACTTTGATAGTTCAGTGAAATTACATTTGTTGGCAGTGGCTAGTTTAACAAAACCAAACGTGTGTAATGCTGTCACTCCTTGTCCACAAACCGCTTTCAAGGTAAATAAATAAATATCGTAACATGTCATTTTTTCCAAACTATCACTTTAAGTAAAGGTCTAGCCATTTGTCACAGGCTTCACTCAATCTGGATACCTGTCATGTTCTCTGACACAATGTCAGCACAGCACTTCTACAGTATGTGTTCCACAGCCGAGAGACACGAACCTTGACCCCGACACGGGTCTATCCCTACAGCACCTGCATCGCTTTATGAAATCTGTGGTTTTGGTAACGTTTTACCGTGTGTGTGAGAAATAACGGTTGGGGTGTTCAACACAGGTATTTATGTCCCCCCCCCCCCCCCCCCCCTATCAGATTATCAGCCAGGGTGCCGTGGTGTTGAAATGCAGGGTCGCCACAAGGACGTGTTTGAATGTTGCTGGTGGTGAGGTCACATTTTATTGATCTGTTTTGTAAAATCACATGACATGCATTGATTCTACTGTAAGATATGTGGGGTCATAAAATGGAAGACCGGCATTGTATGTGAATGGTTTTATTCCAACAATGGAACACATTGATACAAATTTGGTTACTAAAATAACTTGCTCACTAGGTACAATCTGACTATTGTTAACACAGTAGCATACATACTAAGTCAACATGTGTCCTGTACAATTGAAAACATGATTCTAACTGTTGAAATCTTTGGTGAAAGTTATATTGTTTGTGTCATTGCAGAGCATCAAAGATGATTTAAGCCTGTTTTTAAAAGTATATATTAGTTGACTTAAAAGGCCCCATTTATTTGAAGAGATAAGCATAACACTTTTGGCACAAAAAAATAATAACAAAATGTGGGCAACAGTGGTACAGTATGTGTTAGAGACGTTGATACAAACATTCACTTTCAAACCAATTCACTGCAGCAGACTAATTGCCGATCAAGCAACATTGCCGGTGTCATTACTTGACTAATAATAAGAAACAGAAATACTGCACTTGACTCCTGTAGTTTGTACAGTAATGGTTGGAAGGCACAAATGAAAATAGCAGTGGTCGATCATTGAAATTGTGATACATGGATTAATCCCATGTCCTCTATTGGTTTATAGTGTGTATATCCCGTGAGTGCATTAGTACATTTATTGTGACTAAACTCACAAGTGAACCATTTTTGAGCATGAGGATAAATGTATAGACAGTCAGCAAGCAAACAAGCGCAGACAACATTATTGCTTTAGTACAGTGCATTTGCCATTTTACCATTAAAGCGTTTACAGAGGACATCTCAACAGGTAGCTTCTATGTGGTTACTGGGTGCTGAAAGACTGTCGAGCTACAGTATACAGGTACTCCCTTAGCAGCATTGATTTCTTAAGCCCTGTTTATACCTGGTTCTAACATGCCACCTTTTCCCTGATCTTTTCCACATTCTGATTGTGTAGACCTTTAAAAGACGCATTGTGATCAGACCTTATAAGTGTAAACGGACAAGATCAGGACGAAGGACGCATGTTAATGGCAGGCATAAACAGGGCTTCTGTGGAGCCAAGAGACCGTATGTGAAGTCAAGCTTGGTGGTTGTCGGAGGCCTGTGAAACTACAGTGTGTAGGCCACGTTGTTAAATCTTAACTTCAGTCGCACTAGACATGGTGGGCTGGTATAGACTGAATGGCCCTGAAGCTCAGGGCCAGGAAGCTGGTCCCCAACAGATCCCCCAGAGCCGTGAGGTACGGGATAGAGTAGTTATCCGGGTCCAGCCCCCTCCGCCACATCCAGCGCACCATCAGGTCAGCCAGGTACAGCAGAATCACAACCTGTGAATCAGTTGACAGCACGATGAGTAACCCACTAGTGCAGGTAACTGAGGGAAGTTGGACAGTGCAGAAGCTGTAATACAATGTCCCTTCAACCTGGGAAAGATGTATAGGCCATGTTCAATAGCTTCTCTGTTATACTGTCTAGTAACATCCCATTATTGTGTAGATTACTGGCAACACACACTGTATGTGTAACAAGTAAAAAGAAGTTGAGGTCATGTGAACAATAAACATTAAGGGCAAAAACCCGTACATGGTTCACACTGTCAGTATACATTTATTTTTGTTTTTCAAATATCTAAAAAGTTGCTAATGACACCACAGGTCATATCAACTCCACTGAAAAATATGTTTAATCTGATAAGTAGCAGGACTAAAACACTGGGCTGGTGTTCTACAGATGTATCGGTATACTGGTCAGCATTTTCAGCGACGTGTGGTTTGAATTGCAGCGCCGGAGTTTGGCAAGAGGGCTGAAAACAGTAAATCTTGTATTAACATTTCTACTAAGGCCGTTGTTTATATCGGCAATGGCTCTCGTAGTGTAAAACTATGATTTACTCGACCCAAACCCTCAATGTGTGAGATCCAAACAAAAGAGAGGTGTAGTGTAAAGGAACATCTGTCCGTGAAATTGACATAGGCTATCTGGAAGGCCATAGTTAGTTACTTTAAGGAGCAGTTCTCTCTCTGTGGGTCTAACCCCAAGAAGTTCTGGAAAACGGTTAAAGACCTGGAGAATAAACCCTTCTCCTCACAGCTGCCCATGTCCCTTAAAGTTGATGATGTGGTTGTTACTGATGTGGTTGTTGTTTAATGACCACTTCATTAAGTCAGGATTCCTATTTGACTCAGCCATGCCTCCTTGCCCGTCCAACATTTCCTCATCTCCCACCCCTTATAATGCGACTATCCCCAATGCTTCTCCCTCTTTTAGCCCTGCCCCGATACAAAGTTTCTCCCTGCAGGCAGTCACTGAGTCCGAGGTGCTAGAGGAGCTCCTGAAACTTGACCCCCAAAAAACATCTGAGTCAGATGGTTTATACCCTTTCTTCTTTAAGGTTGCTGCCCATGTCATCGCCAAGCCTTTCTCTGACCTTTTTAACCTGTCTCTCCTTTCTGGGCAGGTACCCATTGCTTGGAAGGCAGCCACGGTTTGTCCTTTATTTAAAGGGGGAGATCAAGCTGATCCTAATTGTTATAGGCCTATTTCTATTTTGCCCTGTTTATCAAAAGTGTTGGAAAAACTTGTCAATAATCAACTGACTGGCTTTCTTGATGTCTATAGTATTCTCTTGGGTTTGCAATCTGGTTTCTGCTCAGGTTATGGATGTGTCACTGCAACTTTAAAGGTCCTCAATGATGTCACCATTGCCCTTAGTTCTAAGCAATGTTGTGCTGCTATTTTTATTGACTTGGCCAAAGCTTTTGATACGGTAGACCATTCCATTCTTGTGGGCCGCCTAAGGAATATTGGTGTCTCTGAGGGGTCTTTGGCCTGGTTTGATAACTACCTCTCTCAAAGAGTGCAGTGTATAAAGTCAGAAAATCTGCTGTCTCAGCCACTGCCTGTCACCAAGAGAGTACCCCAAGGCTCAATCGAACTAACCCTGATTCAGATGACCATCCTACCCATTACGGAGACATAATTTATAGATCAGCAGGTAAGGGTGCTCTCGAGCGGCTAGATGTTCTCTCTATACCCGTCGCAAGACCCACAAACAAACAAACACTCAAACTGGACAGTTTTATCTCAATCTCTTCATTCAAAGACTCAATCCTGGACTCTCTTACTGACAGTTGTGGCTGCTTTGCGTGATGTATTGTTGTCTCTACCTTCTTACCCTTTGTGCTGTTGTCTGTGCCCAATAATGTTTGTACCATGTTTTGTGCTGCTCCCATGTTGTGTTGCTACCATGTTGTTGTCATGTTGTGTTGCTACCATGCTGTGTTGTCATGTGTTGCTGCCTTGCTATATTGTTGTCTTAGGTTTCTCTTAATGTAGTGTTGTCTCTCTTGTCGTGATGTGATTTGTTCTATATTTATGTTATTTATTTTATTGTATTTAAATGTTTTAATCCCAGCCCCATCCCCGCAGGAGGTCTTTTGCCTTTTGGTAGGCCGTCATTGTAAATAAGAATTTGCTCTTAACTGACTTGCCTAGTTACATAAAGGTTAAATAAAATAAATAAATATAATTGACATAAAATTGACATGAACTTTCACTTAATTTATCACAAAGTTCACATGTTTATGGCAATACAGACATAGGACTTTATTTTTGCAGTGTCACTATGGAATAACTAGGTTAAATTAAATTATTTAGAATAAAATACTATAGCATAGAAGTGTCAAAATAAAATTCCCCAAGGGCCATATTCAGTTTTCACCAAGGTCACAACTTTTTTTTAAATACATTTTTTGCCATATTTCACCTTTTAAAGTAGGAATGGTACAGTGTGTCATGTCTGTGGTACATATCAGTTTGGCCTCTGACCTGTAGCAGGGCCGCACACAGGTAAAGGCAGACAAAGGCAGGCGTGAGGGCGCCATGGCCGCCATTCAGTAAGTGGATGGTGTAGAGGAAAAGCAGGTGACCCGGAACTACCAGGAAGACTAGAACCCTCGCTGACTTGGAGTTGACCCCTGTTGATGAAAACAGGAGACTTAGACGACATCTTAAAAGTAAGCAGAAAATAAGCTAAACTTCCAAAAGCCTTTTAATGTCTAGGAGGAAGTGTACAAGAGAGGACAGGGTACTGACGACTGTTACGGGTTAGTAATATTGTGTGTAGATGTGTGCAGTGTTCATTTGACCCCCCTGCTTGTTTTGTGTTTCTTTTAAGTTTGTTTGACTGGTTAGCTGAAGGTCAGGTAGGGGTCAGGCCAGTGTTGTGAAGGACAGGCAAGGGTCAGGGCAGTGTTGTGAGCTGAAGGTCAGGCAGGGGTCAGGGAAGTGTTGTGAGCTGAAGTTCAGGCAAGGGCAGTGTTGTGTCATCTTGTGTGTTTGTGTGCGTTTGAATTTGAAGTGTGTTTTGACTGCTGACCTGAGGAGCAGAAGGTCAGGCAGGGGCCAGGCCATTGTTGTGTCATCTGGAAGGGCAGGGTCCCTGGCATACTCCAGTAGTGTAGGTAGGTAGAGATGCGGCTGGCCTGGATGGCTACCAGGTTACCTCCCACACCTGGGTGAAGGGAAGGAGCCGAACAGTCGTTGAAATACCAGTAGGCATTTTTATAATCGTATTTTGTTGAAGTTGTCTGTTGGTCCTTTGTAGCTCAGTTGGTAGAGCATGGTGCTTCTAACACCAGGATACTAGGTTTGATTTCTGGGACCACCCATATGTAAAATCTATACACACATGACTGTAAGTCACTTTGGATAAAAGCGTCTGCTCTATGAAATATTATAATTCGTTATTTACATATTTAGGCTTGAGCTTTGGGTTTAGTAAATTATAGGTATTTTCAAGGTTATGATGAAGCGTCTTCAAGGTAATTTTAGTTGATTTTGTTTTTCTGCAACTCTTTCTAGTTAATTATGTAGGGATAATTCTGATGTGAATGTAATAGCATATCTTTAAAGTGAGTTTGTGCGTAGAGATTGCATGATCTTGTATCCATTGGAGGTAAGGAGGATGGAGGGAGAGAGGTGGAGAAGGACAGAAAGATTGATAGGCAGAAGGAAAGAGGGAAGAAGATAGAACAAGATTGGGAGGGAGGCAGAGGGAGAAAGGTAAGAGAAGAATAAACAAGGAGGGAGGGAAAAAGAGAGAGCGCGTAAGAGAGAAAAAAACCCACTGAATGGCAATGCAAATGTACTTCCTGTCTTGAAATGCCGATTAATGCGAAAAGTTTTGCTAGCGTTAGCTGAGGCTGGCAAAGATATAGAGGAAATCCTCTGAAGCAGACAGTACATAGTTGTCATTCTAAAGAGGTTTATGTAAACCTTATTGTTAGTCTTCTCCAGCGATGGTGACTAGCCGTGGGCAACAAACATTGTCATGCTAGTCTTAGGCTGTGTTTACACAATTCTGATCTTTTTTTCACTAATTGGTCTTTTGACCAATCAGATCAGCTCTGAAAAAAATATGCTGTGAAAAGATCTGCTGTGATTGGTCAAAAGACCAATGAGTGGGAAAAATATCAGAATTGGGATACTTATTCAGTTGCACAACTGAATGCATTCACGTGTCTTCCACATTTAACCCAACCCCTCTGGATCAGACATGTGCGGGGGGGCTACCTTATTCGATGTCATCAGCGCCTAGGGAGCAGTTGTTGTTGGGGGTTAATTACCTTACTCAAGGGCAGAACAGCAGATTTCTTTCACTTTGGCAGCTCAGGGATTCAAACCAGCAACCTTTCAGTTACTGGCCCAATGCCCTTAACCGCTAGGCTACCTGCCGCCTTTAAAACATTAAACTTTAAAATTACATTGTTTACAATAGCGCAGTGGCTTCATGTAATTAGTAACACAAGTTATAGTAATTTACTGTCATACTTCAAAGACTGTTTAAATGTAACAGGACAAGAACCACGCCTGTCTATTATTTTGTCAAACATGCCATCTATCTTTCCACCAAGACAACCAGATGTTGTCTTCTAAGGAAAGGAGTACCAGATTTTACCTTTAAGCTTACATCATATGTTACAGTAGTGGACAGGCTAGGGATGAGTGGAACTTAATGCTCTTTTCATAACCACTTGAGACCAATAAAGCTATGGCTTCTCGACTCGTACCCATGTCCAAATGAGATTTCATGGCGGTTTTACAAGATACATATTAAGCAATGGTAAGCAGCATTGCAAATGGGGTAAACCTGTTTCTAGTTTTGCCCATGCAGCTGTTTCTTAGATGGCTCCTTGAGGATATTTGTTAGTAAGGAGGAAGTAAGAACTCTTCAACATTTAAATAATATTGAGACAAAATTGAAATCCGAGCATTGAATTACACACATGCCCCACTCTTTGATCTGAGGAGTTTGGTTCGTTCCACTCACCGTTGATTACGGGAGTGAACACCGCCATGCCCTCAAAGTTCGGGTCGCTCACTGTCTTATCCAGTATCAGGCCCCCAATACTGTGGTTTACAAGGATACAATGGGACACAAACGTCACATAACATGTTCAAAGCTGTAGATTGTCTAAGGGGCATGTGATAAGTTCCACTCTGTGTCCTCCATCTGCACTGATCTGAAAGGAGAGGATAGGTGAAAGTGATATGGTGCATTTAAGCCTACTGACCAGTAGCTGTCACCTGTCCAGTTCTGTAAAATCAGTTTGGATAAAGGTGACAAAAGGCCTTCAAGTTGCGCTCGTAACTGCAAGTGAATATACTGCATGTTTGTTTCTTCGAAATCTAGTTGAAAGCTCATGGATTGAACATTGATAGAATGCTGATAGCCCCAGGCATTTACCTGCTGATGGACATGGCCACGATGACGGGCTGCCACCCAGACCTCAGCACCTCTCTGATTGGAGGAGAGTGCCGGGCGATGACCACCCACAGCGGAATGAGAACCAGGAAAAAGCCACACACCAGAGCAGGCAGGTACCACATCTCTGGAAGACAGGAAAGGTAGCGAGTGTGTGTGTGTGTAAGAAAGTGGGCACATTCCACATACACATTTTCTATGCAGGTAGAAAAGAAGTGTTACAAGAAATATTGTTTGTCAACATGATAAAATGATCCTATAATCTGGGCAGACCTGAATGGAAATTGCTCAAGTAATGTTAGGGATTTGGACATTTGAGAACATTGCCCGGGTACATTTGCTGCCCACCCAATGTACTGTGTTGGACATTTATTAAGCAGACCTGAAATAACTAGTTGTGAAAGAGACTGTGCTGCCCTCTACCGATGACACAATTGAAGTACCGAATATTAATTTTCTTTCGAGAGATTTGAGGATATTTCATTTGGAAACTAATAAGAGATTTTTTATTGACTATAAAGATCAATATGATTTTTTTAATGCCTGGAAAGGAAAATGAATGTGAAATGAAATGAAATAATGGTGAAGTTCTGTAAGATATCTTGTTGGTGCTCATAGTCTATTCCAGTTTGAAATAATGAGAGATCAGTTTCAAACCTACACATTCTACTAAATACTTTGAACATTTGAAAAGAACTGGCCTACTGTCTGATTCTTTACCCTTCTCGTCAAAGAGTGCTTCATGGATTTAAATGGAATGGATTGGTGTAAGAAATATTGTGAAAACTCTATCTAGTCCACCCCAAGCATACATCAATTCAAAATGTTTAAATCCATGAGGGGGAGTGAACAAGTGCCCATTTCAGGGGAAGTGTAGGGAATCAGAACCCAGGCATAGTGGAAATGGCTCCACCAAGGCTTTGCTCAATATTGCATCCAGCCCAAGGAATCATCAATATGGGCCTAGTCAGTGATAGGGGTTAAGGTTCAGATAACATTTGGGCCTATTAGATGTCAAACATCCTTTCTTACTTTTATATATTTTTTCGACTGGACAGAAAGTCAGGGGGATAGACAATGACAAAGCAATGATGGGTAGGAAGGGGACAAACAATGGCTGAGCCGAGGCTCGAACCCCGTCGCCGGGGGAGCATGGTCTGGGAGTCGAGTGTTACCGCTCGACCAGACTCCGGCACATACCAATTATTCTGCTGTGAATGATCTGACCTTTAAACCGGAAGAGGAAGCTGCTGACCCCAGCCAGCAGAGAGAGGGTGATGAGGTCACCCAGGCTGGCAGCGATGGGCGTGGCCACGTTGTCAGGGTTGATGCCCACCTTCCTGGAGCCAATGATCACTCCCACCATCACCAGGCCTACCGACACAGAGAGCGGACTTTAGATCTAGAATCATCTAGTTGTAGATACATTTGTTGGATAAAACCCTATTGTCAAAATCAAAACTCAGGAATCCATAATAATTGCAAAAATGCCAAAATATTAAACATTATTCTTTGAAATGCCCACTGAGATTGCCATCTTAATTTTGTACTCTGATTTAGCTATGCTAAGAAACACTAACTTAATTAACATCTGAACGATGGAAGTGACACTACCTAACACTATCACTGGCTAGTGGCATGACAGCTATTGTGGTTTTGTCTGGTTGACTTGCCCAATGACAGGGCAGCTACAAAGGCTGTGGTGACGCTGCTGGCACATAAAACAGCAGCCTGCAGCAGGTCTACACGACCCCTGGTCATCGCGCCCAACCCCACTGCAGCTACTGCAGCCAGGAAACCCACCACTGTGGCCTGGACCTATGGAGGGAGAGAGAGAGAATAGGAGAGGTAGGGAGGGGAGGGGGAGCAGAGAGAGGGAGAGGGGAGCAGAGAGAGGGAGAGGGGAGCAGAGAGAGAGGGAGCAGGTAGAGAGGGAGAACAGAAGATGCAGCAAGGGAAGAGAGAGAGAGAGAGAGAGCAGGGAGGGAAAGGGAGAGAGAGTGAAAAGGGAGCAAGGGAAGGGATGGGAGAGCAGGAGAGGCAGGGAGTGAAGGGGAGAAAGAATGAACAGAAAAGGGAGCAAGGGAAGAGGAGAGGGGGGGCAGGAAGTAAAGGAGGGAGATGTAGGGGGATAGAGGGAGGGAGAATGAGGCATAACACAGACATGTCATTGCCTTGATACAGGGAACCCTCTTGTGCCCTCTGTTGGATTCACAGATAAATGTACTTTATAATAACCTGTGGTTGACATTACAGGCTAGCCAAAGTGACAGCACTGGTTTGATAAAATGCCATTGGCTGTGTTCGCTGAAGGAGAGGTCAGTGTCACCTGAATGAGAGCCAGGTTGCTACACACTATCTTCCACTGCTGCTTTGGATCATCCAGCTGCCCGGTGTTCGCCTGATAGGGACATAGACCGGTTAGGAGAAATATTTAACATTTTAAATGGTGTGCGTGTGAGTTTGTATGTAAAATCTAGTTTTAGTTTTACATTCAAACATGTTGTGGCAGCATTGAATGTGTGTATGTGTGTCAGCAGTGTCTGTGTGTGTGTGCATGCATGCCTACGTGTGTGTGTGTGTGTGTGTGTGTACACTTACTGCTGTAGACAGTCTGGATGCCAGTGTCATCTCCAGGTTGCCTTTCAGTCCCACCAGGGCTGGCACCAAGATAAACACCTCTGTGATCTCCTTAAACACTTCCCAATGCTGAAACATACACAATGACCTCTTTAAACATGTCCCAGTTCTAAAACATGAATAATGATCTCCCTAAACAGTTCCCAGTGCTGAAACATACACAATGATCTCCTCAAGCACCTCCCAGTGCTGAAACATAACAATCCCTCCCAACACTGCCAGCCTGGTTGCCAAATATACAGTACTCATGCTTTAGCCAACTGCTTGGTCGTTGTCATGCCAAAACAGAAGGGAGTTGGATCAAGCACAAACAGATCTGGCAACCAGAATAATTCACTGCAACAGGAAAAGACTATTACCGCTATTATATCATTTCTTTATTCAGATTAAAACCATAATCTGTTGCTGTTGTCATCCCATTATAATCTAATAACAATAATCCGAACATGTTAAGTATGTGACACTAAAATGACAGTCTTACTGTAACTTAGTGGCATACAATAACTCTTGTTGATTACAGGTGAACATTTTTTCTTTTTTTTTCTTTTTCTGCACATTTTCATTTCCAATTGAAAAGGAACAAAATCCCTGAGCTTTCAAGGCTGACTTCAGTCAAAGTCACTACCCAACCCACCAACCTATTCCATTATTCAGGGAGTCAGTCACGCCATGCGACTGCTGGGATCTTTCCAAAAGGTGAACCAGGGAAAGAGCTATTTTGCTGCTCTATACTTATTTGCCTATATGTCATTTGTGCTACTCTACTATCTATACACTATGCCTATCTGCGTGTTTTATAGAATGCACTTTGAAGGGCAAGGTACTGACCTCATCAGTCAAGTGGGTCATCCATCCTCAAAATGTACCACGGAGTATAGCCACAAGTTAGCCTGAGTCCCAGTTCTGTTTGTGCTGTCGTGCCAACTCCTATTGACAATGACATAGGAGTTTGCAAGACAGCACAAGCAGATCTGGGACTCGGGCTAAACTTCAAGTGCATGATCTATTCGATATTGACACACATTTTCAAATGGCTGCAGCCCACTCGTGTCGTGGATGCTCTTTCTAGCTGTCATTTGTAGCCACTGTCAGGGGTCTTCTGACTGCTCTTTGAAACAGCTTTGAAGTCCCCAGATAGATTTACTGCTATCGTCCTGTCGTCTGTTTATCAGTCTCTCCTATATTTTCCATACCATGCATGTCAAACCACCTCCTACATTTAAATTGGCCTCTTTATCATTTCATGCTACATTTCCCACAGTTCTCAATGCTTTCTTGATAGTTTCTTCCTACATTTTCCATAGCAAACAGCTCGGCTCCTCTCGCGACACAAGCGTCACGTTGCCGGAGATGACTCAGTAGTGGCTGCGTCCCAAATGGCCACCTAGTCCCTATATAGTGCACTACTTTCGACCAGAGTCCCTGGTCAAAAGTAGTGCACTATAAAGGGGTTGCTAATACAAAGCAATCTGCCAATGTAGACACCTAAACCTCTGTGGCAGCGCATCTCTCTCACCTGTTTTTTGCTTAGATTGAAGGGGATTTACTCAACACATCACAGCATGCCCTGATAAATACAACACACACACAAACAAACACATACACATACACTCAAAGTTAGCCCATACTTGAACCAAGTCCATGACTATGCCTGCCGCCACCATGCCCAGGCCGGCCACCAGGTAGGGCAGTAGGATCTGAGCCGCGATGAGCCAGGCACTCTCGGGCAGATAGCCATGGGGGAAGCGGGTCAGCTTACAGGTGAAGCCCCTCAGCTTCTTCCCCTGGTAGCACAGCTCTAGCTCTAAATGGGTGACCACCATGGTCTCCGCAGGTCCCAGTTACCCCATCTGGAAAGTCACCAGTAGGGGTTAAGGGAGTGACAGCTGCCCCTTTTCACACCAATCTCCACCACTAATGTCTTCTCTGTGGTATGGTCTCCTCTTTGATAGTTTAGTTTAGTGAATGAAAGTTTCTTCTGAGGAGGGAAGCCTGGTTTTGACGACAACAAGAGGGGAGATTCCTTCCAGTCGACAACAGCAAATCGCCAAACGCTCTTTAACCAATCCACTGGGCTCAACGTATTTCAGAGGCTTTAGAATGACAGTTTGTTTGTCCTTCTGAATGAGAATGACATTAGAATGACAGCTTGTCCTTCCATCTTTAGTCAATGTTGCTAAGATAACACAACAAAGAAAGAATGCCAATGGTGGAGAAGGCTGAAGAACGATATAGACTGCCTTTGACCTCTGGGGTGGAGGTCACATACACACGCAGATATGGGTCCTCCAGATAGGGGTGTCTGCCAGGACTCTTCTGACACCCGCCGCTGACAGACAGACACAAACACTCACACACACAGTCCTCACGCTTCGCTCTTCAGTAGGCGAGCTGCCGAGGAGCTCCGCTGGAAGCAGCCAGTGCGTTTGCCGCCGCGGGGCCTGAAAAACGTCCACGTCCTCTGTGACAAGGACAACCAGAAGGCTGCTAACTTTTTCTCTGCCCTCCCCAGCCGCTGCTCGTAATGCCTCTGCTCGTCACACTGCCCTGTGTGAGCAGCCTGGCTGGCCTGGAGTCCCTTTCTCATGTTGGGCTGGAGAGACGTGACGTGGGGCGCTGGTTGGTGAGTCGCAGATGAGAAACAAGGTGATAATAGATGACGGTCCGTGGTTCTAAGGCTCGGAAGGCAAAGGACTGCAGGGTGACATTGAGTGAGGATGATGAGGTGTGAGTCCCAAGGCGAAGCGTTAAGAGTACCTGTCTAGTTGCTGGCAGGGGTTTCCTCTCCTCTGGGACGCAAACAAATTGGGTCGTGATGTATTTCTGTGCAAGTGGGAGAGAAGGAGGGGATGCTGCTGTCGTCTGTGCAAGCAGGGCTATCAGACTGAAACGGGTGGGAGAGAAGGAGGGGTGCTGCTGTCGTCTGTGCGAGCAGGGCTATCAGACTGAAACGGGGTCTCTCTCTATCTCTCTCTTTCTATCCCTCTCTCTCCTTTGCTTTCTTTCTATTTTCATTCTTTCTACCTTTCCCTCTGTCTCATGATAACTCCATCTTGTTCCTCTCTCTCCTCTCTTTTCTTCCTCGTTGTTTCATCCTCAGTGCCAGCATGTGCTGTACCTGTCACCAACACATGGATTTAGCCTGGTCCCCTCTAAAGGACATCTGTTCTCCTTCCTGACTGTCTCCCCTCCATTTGTATAACATCTTCTGAGCTTATGGGGTTTTGGCTTTTTCTACCTGTTAGTATTATTAGCCAGTCTCTCACCCCCCTCACCCCCTGTCTTTTTCTCTATTTATCCCCCTTCTCACTTAAATTCAGATTGAAACACTGACTAGAGAGACATTTAGTAAATATTTGCCAAACACTGGAAGTGAAGTAAATATCAATAGCTTCTTAATCATTCATGACCATGACAGACATTTGAGACCTGCATGCTGTTATCCAGAGAGGAGAGAAGGAACCGAGTTCAGCTCTTTATCCCTCCTTGTCCTATAGCCCCCCCCACCCCACACACACACAGTGAAAGTGAGTCAGCTGAGGCGTCCCTGAGACGTGACGTGGACAGTCTGTTGCCTCCTGCTCCGCCACTGACACCTTGTTGGAATTTAGAAGTCCCGTTTATACCTGGTTCTAACTTGCGTCCTTTGTCCTGATCTTGTACACATTTTGATTGTCTACACCTGTCTAAAAATGTGGACACAATCAAAAGACACATTGCGATCAGATCATCCTGCCCACCTCTGGAGGTAGTCAGACACGCATTGTGGCTGGATATCTTACAAGTGTAGACAAATCTGGACAGAGAAACCATTTAAATCATCATTATTCTGCCCTCTAAAATCATTGACAGATGGCACTATTGACTGATTACATCAATAAGTGTCTTACAGTAAATAAATATTACTTTGAATGAATAGCTGTGAACAAATTGTCATAAAGGAAGGAACCAGGAAGTCTGGTCACAATGCAGACACAGTGGATGGATAACAGACACAGTTTAATACCATGAGTAGCTGTGGGGGCTGCTGAGGGGAGGACGGCTCATAATAATGTCTGGAAAGGAGCAAATGGAATGGCATCAAACACATGGAATCCATGTGTTTGATGTATTTGATAGCATTCTATTTATTCCACTCTAGCCATTACCACGAGCCTGTACTCCACAATTAAGGTGCCACCAACCTCCAGTGATGAGTAGACACATTTCTGGAAATGTGGGCACAATCAGAATGTAGACAAGATCAGGACAAAGGACCCATGTTAGCTCCAGGTATAAACGGAGCTAAACTGTAAACTCAGGACTATGGGACACGTTTATAACTGAGAGATTATTTGTTGCTTATACCCAGAAGATAATGGCAATAAAAATATAATTACTTAATCATTCTATTTATATGATAATGCCTGCTCTGATTTTCCAATTGTTGACCTGAAATGCCAAAATTCCTACCACTTTAGGATCTATGGCCCTGTACACACACAGGTTGTACAACTAATGTACAGCGCATTTGACACAATGGTTTGGTACAACTGCTATTTTTGTGTTACATTTATGTGCAGACAAGCTTTCAGTTTTATACACACAACCATTGTGCAGTCTCCACAATGCTTGTGTAATTATTTTTGTGAAGAAAAACTATCAAAACCACTGTCAAATGTGCTGTACAACAGTTGTACAACTTGAGTGTGAACCTGGCCTATTTGAGCCATATAATCCTCAGTGTGTGTGCAGTGAAAACAAAGTTTAGTGAAACTTACAAGCTATACATGTAGTAGTCCACACTGACATATTGATAGCAATGGCCTTTCGGGTTTGTTGTTAAATAGCAAGTCTATGGGACTCAATATGACAGGCTAGACAACCCATTACACACCTTGAGTTGGATCCAGGATTACATAATGAAAGACTGTCTGGCACTTGCTATGCAGAACTTGTCTTTAGACCGAGGTTGTTGTAGACATGGTTGCATTTTTTTATTAGGAGACTGTACAGACCGAGACGAATGTGATGCATTTGTGTATATTATACTGTACTACCTTCTGTCGGACTGTGGTCCGTCAAAAGTGTAATGCTTTGACATATGTAAACTCTTCATTAAGATGGACAACAATACTGAGTAAAAACACAGATAGCCTGTTTGTCATTTCCAACCTGAAAGGGACTGGCCAAAGGGCAGTTCAGGCAAATGCCCGGTGGGCCAGTCCACGTTTAGGCCGGTGGGCCAGTCTTATGAGGGTGAAAAAAGGGAGAGAAGTGTAAATGTCCACATTAATAGGCCTCTGTCATCCCATTGTGCCAAGACTGACATGTTCCTAGTGGTGGCGTGCCATTGAGGTCCCTGTGACCCCCCACAATGTCCCAGCTTCGCTCTCTGAGCTGTGACCTTTACATTTTAATGTGGATCTTCCACGATACAGATTGAATGCAGCCCTTACAATCCCTTCACCCACCTGTACAGCATCCAGAACTATGCTTGCAGTCATCATCCCCAGCCCGACCTCAAGTTACGGCGCCACCACCTGTAGCTCTCTGTTGGACTTGTCTTTCTCCTCATCTATCTTATTATTAGTCCAAGACAGGGCAGGAGACCTCCATTGAAGATCATTATTGGTGTGTGAAACATGCAAGTATGCACAAACAAACACATTTGCTGCCAACCAGGATTCATTTACATTTTAGTCATTTAGCAGACATTCTTATCCAGAGCAACTTACAGTAGTGAATGCATACATTTCATACTTTTCATTTTCATAATTTCCCCCCCCTTCTTTTCGTACTGGCCCCCCATGGGGATTGAACCCACAACCCTGGCGTTGCAAACACCATGCTCTACCAACTGAGCCACAGGGAAGTGTTTAAGTTTAAGAAAATAATCTTCACTTGTTCCTCCATGACCGGTGTTGTCTTTTCAGCCTGCCCTCTCCCTTGGATAAGGTCCCTTGGATACAGTCCACCAAAGTACATTTGCATTAGCAATTTAACAAATGGTATATGTAAGGGGCAAAGACCAGTCATATTACTGTATAAACCTTTGTGATTTTAATGAATGAGGAAAATTAGAAAAAGGCGCTTGTTCCAGCTCTGATATGGAGATCATCATTCATAAAGTTCCATTGAATTGTCATCCTGTATTGTCCATGAACACAACACATCTATTGTGTAGACCAGGTATTCCCAAACTAGGGCGCAATGCCTTCGGGGGTACGTCAAATAAAAATGTGATTCACAGTAATAAAATAAAAAATAAAAATGTGACTTTATTTTTTCTCCACAATTTCAAACAGTCCATTTATATTTTCCAACAGGACTATACATTTGGGTGATAGCCCTGTAGCCTTGTTTCACTGCCAAAAATAAAATGAAACCATCTAGTGTTCAGTGAAATAACAACACAATATCAAATACAGGTAGCCTAGTCAAATAATTAACATCCAATCACATTAACCGTTACTCTCTCGTGGGAATTCCACTAACGGTCCGTGTGTAGCCAAATGTAGCTGCTGCTCATCTTGGTATCTGTACTGATGGCGCAAAAGCCATGACAGGGAGACATAGTGAAGTGGTAATACGCGTGCAAGCAGTTGCTCACGATGCCACTTGGGTACACTGCAGCATCCACCGAGAGGCTCTTGCTGCCAAGGGAATGCCTGACAACTTGAAAGACGTTTTGGACACTACAGTGAAAATCGTTAACTTTCTTAAAGCAAGGCCCCTGAACTCTCGTGTATTTTCTGCACTATGCAATCATATGGGCAGCGATCATGTAACGCTTTTACAACATACAGAAGTGCGCTGGTTATCAAGGGGCAAAGTATTAACACGTTTTTTTGAATTGAGAGCCAAGCTTAAACTTCTCTTTAATAATTTTCACTTGTCTGACCGCTTGCATGATGACGAGTTTCTCACACGACTGGCCTATCTGGGTGATGTTTTTTCTCACATGAATGATCTGAATTTAGGATTACAGGGACTCTCTGAAACTATATTCAATGTGAGGGACAACATTGAGGCTATGATTAAGAAGTTGGAGCTCTTCTCTGTCTGCATTAACAAGATCAACACACAGGTCTTTCCATCATTGTATGATTTTTTTTGTGTGCAAATTAACTCAAGCTTACGGACAATGTCAAATGTGATATAGCGAAGCACCTGAGTGAGTTAGGTACGCAATTATGCACGTACTTTTCCGAAACGGATGACACAACTGGATTCATTATCCCTTTCATGCCCTGCCTCCAGTCCACTTACCGATATCTGAACAAGAGCGCCTCATCAAAATTGCAACAAGCGGTTCTATGAAAATTGAATTTAATCAGAAGCCACTGACAGATTTCTGGATTGGGCTGCACTCAGAGTATCCTGCCTTGGCAAATCGCGCTGTTAAGATACTGATGCCCTTTGTAACCACGTACCTATGTGAGAGTGGATTCTCGGCCCTCACTAGCATGAAACTAAATACAGGCACAGACTGGGTGTGGAAAATGATTTAAGACAGACTCTCTCAATACAACCCAACATTGCAGAGTTATGTGCATCCTTTCAAGTACACCCTTCTCATTAACCTGTGGTGAGTTATTCACCATTTTCGATGAACAAATAAAGTTTTATATGTAAGATGGTTAAATAAAGAGCAAAATTATTGATTATTATATTATTATTTGTGCCCTGGTCCTGTAAGAGCTCTTTGTCACTTCCCACGAGCCGGGTTGTGACAAAATACATACTCATTCTTATGTTAAATGTATCGTATAGTGTGTGTGTGACAGGCTTACAATGATGGCAAAATACAACGTTTGAGAGTGTGCTGATCCTGGTGCTAGAGTACGCAGCTGGAGGTTGAATGTTTGAAGGGGTACGGGACTATAACAGTTTGGGAACCACTGGTGTAGACAATTTCAAACATTGTTGGTAGATTTACCAGTGTCGACCAACTGCTACAACATGACGTCAATATTTCTTATTTCTAAGAGGGGGATATCATTTCACATTGTATTTCTCATCCATAAAAATATTACATTTCATAAGTAATTGTGCTAAACAGCACTAAGAAATATTAGAGGGTTAATCCCATTTTAGAAAGACTGAATTACAAGTCAAATTGTTCCTCAGGGCATGTGGAGGTATTATGTTTCATTTCTACCTCGTCTATCATTCACATTTAGTTCACGAATTTGCTTAGTGACATATGGTCTGATTATAAAGATAGAATACCCACTGGGCTAAAACTGATTGGAATCAACATTGTTTCTAAGCCATTTAACAGGGAAAACTGATTGGAATCAATATTGTTTCTAAGCCATTTAACAGGGAAAACTGATTGGATTTGCAAAAACTGAACGTTTTTTGTTACCAAACTTTTAACCTAAATCCAATGACATGGGGATATTTTGGGGGTTGAATTTGCATTAGTTGACAACTCACCCAAATGTAAATCAAAACTAGACGTTGAACTGACGTCTGTGCCCAGTGGGTAGCTACCACACATCTCTCTATATACAGCTCTGCAAAAAATTAACAGACTACTGCAAAATGATCCGTTTCTCTGGTTTTACTATTTATAGGTATGCGTTTGGTTAAAATGAACATTTTTGTTTTATTCTATAAACTACTGACAACATTTCTCCCAAATTCCAAATAAAAATATTGTCATTTAGAGCATTTATTTGCAGAAAATTTTAATTATCAAAATAACAAAAAGATGCAGTGTTGTCAGACCTCGAATAAAGCAAAGAAAATAAGTTCATATTCATTTAAAAAAAAACACAATACTAATGTTTTAACTTAGGAAGAGTTCAGAAATCAATATTTGGTGGAATAACCCTGATTTTCAATCACAGCTTTCATGCGTCTTGGCATGCTCTGTCTCACAACCACTGTGAAATTTGGTGGAGGATCAGTCTGATCGAAAATCAGGGTTATTCCACCAAATATTGATTTCTGAACTCTTCCTAAGTTAAAACATTAGTATTGTGTTTTTTTTTTAAATGAATATGAACTTATTTTCTTTGCTTTATTCGAGGTCTGACAACACTGCATCTTTTTTGTTATTCTGATAATCCTAATTTTCTGCAAATAAATGCTCTAAATGACAATATTTTTATTTGGAATTTGGGAGAAATGTTGTCAGTAGTTTATAGAATAAAACAAAAATGTTCATTTTAACCAAACACATACCTATAAATAGTAAAACCAGAGAAACTGATCATTTTGCAGTGGTCTGTTAATTTTTTCCAGAGCTGTATATTTAGTACTCTACAGTGACAGCCTTGGTCTTCAGGTATTCGTTAAGAGCCTCTTGTCCTGTTGGAGAAAGCCAGTGATGTTGAGACAGGATATACATGCAATTGAATTGGCATTCCTAGAAAATGCATCTTTGGACTTTTCCCATTCTAGTTATTCTACTCCCACATGAAAAAAATACTATAGTATACTATGGTATACATACTATATAGTATTTACTGTAGTGTTTTTGCCAATATTACTGGAGTATTTACAACAGTGTTTTAGTTTTATTATCTTTGACATAGAAGTGGAGGCTTGCTCTTTGAGGAAACCTACTGGAGAAATACTAAAATAGCAAATTTTCCATAACCTGTAGGTAGGTAGGTAGGTCTGAAGCTTCAGAGCTTCTGCCCTATTTCTATAACCTGTAGGGAACACAATATGGTCTATACTTAGCCTGTAGGTTTCTCACTTTTGGGTGGCACAAATTGGGATATGGGGGAGGGGAATCAGCAGGGTATTTACAAATGAAATACTGTATTATTTACTATAGTTAAAAAAGTGTAGTGTTTTTGCTCTGTTTACTATAGTATTCCACAGTTTACTAGAGAATTCTATAGTAAGTACTGTTGTATTCTATTGTAAACTGTAGTATTTTTTCATGTGGGCTTCTATGATTAATCTAACCTGTGTGGAAACAATGTCCCAGAATCAGCAGGTCTTACCCAGGTCTTTGCCAAAGCCGGACTGCTTGAAGCCGCCGAAGGGAGCAGCCACGTCCGTCTTGTTGTAGGTGTTGACAAAGACGGTGCCGGCGTTGAGCTTCTCGCTGACATACAGTGCCTTGCTGATGTCACGGGTGAACACGCCTGATGCCAGGCCATACTCAGTGGCATTGGCCCTCCGCAGAACCTCGTCCACATCCCTAAGAGAGAGAGAAAGGGATGAACAGAGAGGTCGAGAAAGGTCGGAGGAGAGCTAGTCAGAGGAGCAATGCGCAAGATTTGAAACCCATGCCGACTCAGGTATGTAAGTGTTCTGGGGTCAGCTGAACCACACAGGGCACCCATCTGACAATGGCAAACACTGACCCGCTCTTGAACTTGGAGAGGATCATGACGGGGCCAAACGACTCCTCTATAGCGATGAACATGTGGTCCTGGACATCGGTAAAGATGGTGGGCTCAAAGAAGAATCCTGGAGAGAGGTACCACAGGGAAAGATATACTAAACAACTTATTTACTATTTTAGTCATTTTGTAGCTGATAGTCATCCCTTGAACTGAGAAATGGTAACACCACAAATGGTCACAGTATGACATCCAATTCCATTTCTGAACGGACTGGAATTGGAGTGACATTTGCCCCTAACTCTGCCTCACAACTAATATTAGTAAAATCTACAGCGCTATGAACTGAAAAAAGAAGTCTAACCTGGGCGGGAGACCTGTTTGCCCCCACACACCAGAGTGGCGCCTTCCCTCACGCCTGTCTGGCAGTACTCCACCAGCTTGTCCAAGTGGGCCTTGTGGTTCTGGGGTCCGTGGTCTGTGGAGCGGTCCAGAGGATCTCCGATCTTCATCTTCTTAACCTCTTCCACCTGAGATGAGGTAGTTAGCAGATGGCTAAGTTAGCATAGCACTGTGAGATTCAAATCAAATTGTATTGGTCACATACACATATTTAGCAGATGATATTGCGGGTGTAGCGAAATGTTTGTTTTCCTAGCTCTAGTGCAGTAGTATCTAACAAATCACACAAATCTAATGTAAAAGAAATAAGAAATATATAAATATTAGGACGAGCAATGTCGGAGTGGCATTGACTACAATAATGTAGAATAGAATACAGTAAATACATATGAAATGAGTAAAGCAGTAGTATGTAAACATTATTAAAGTTACTAGTGTTCCATTTTAAAGTGACCAGTGATTCCATGTCTATGTGTATATAGGGCAGCAGCCTCTAAGGTAAAGGGTCGAGTAACCAGGTGGTAGCCGGCTAATGATGGCTATTTAACAGTCTGATGGCCTTGAGGTGTTTTTCGTCTTTCGGTCCCAGCTTTGATGCACCTGTATTGACTTCGCCTTCTGGATGATAGCTGGGTGAACAGACCGTGGCTTGGGTGGTTGATGTCCTTGATGATATTTTTGGCCTTCCTGTGACATCGGGTGCTGTAGGTGTCCTGGAGGGCAGGCAGTGTACCCCCGGTGATGCGTTGGGCAAGCCAAATTTATTCAGCCTCCTGAGGTTGAAGAGACGCTGTTGCACCTTCTTCACCACACTGTCTGTGTGGGTGGACCATTTCAGATCGTCAGTGTACGCCGAGGAACTCGACGCTTTTCACCTTCTCTCCTGTGGTCCCGTCGATGTGGATAGGAGCATGCTCTCTCTGCTGCTTCCCGGAGTCCACGGTCATTTTGTTGACATTGAGGGAGAGGTTATTTTCCTGGCACCACTCCGCCAGGGCCCTCACCTCCTCCCTGTAGGCTGTCTTGTCAGTGGTAACCAGGCCTACAACTGTTGTGTTGTCTGTAAACTTGATGATTGAGTTGACTGCGTGGCCACGCACGCCTCCATGGGTGAACAGGGAGTACAGGAGGGGGTTGAGCACGCACCCTTGTGGGGCCCCTGTGTTGAGGATCAGCATAATGGAGTTGTTGTTTCCTACCTTCACCACCTGAGGGCGGCCCGTCAAGAAGTCCAGGACCCAGTTGCACAGGGCGGGGTTCAGACCCAGGGCCCCGAGCTAAATGATGAGCTTGGAGGGCACTATGGTGTTGAAGGCTGAGCTATAGTCAATGAACAGCATTCTTACATAAGTATTCCTCTTGTACAGATGGGATAGGGCAGTGTGCAGTGCGATGGCGATTGCATCGTCTGTGGACCTATTGGGGCGGTATGCAAATTGAAGTGGGTCTAGGTTGTCAGGTAAGATAGAGGTGATATGATCCTTAACTAGCCTCTCAAAGCACTTCATGATGACAGAAGTGATAAGGAAGAGGATGGCTAAGTTAGCACAGCTCTGTGAGATAAGTTAACGGATGGCTGAGTTAGAATAACCCTGTGTGATAAGGTAGCGAGCGGTGGCTAACTTAGCATAGCACTGTGAGATAAGGTAGCGAGCGGGTGGCTAAATTAGCATAGCGCTGTGAGATAAGGTAGCGTGCGGGTGACTAGGTTAGCATTGAGACACGTACCACTCTCTTGACATACTGGTCATGGATGTTCTCTTCCACAAAGAGTCTGCCTGCTGCAATGCAGTTCTCTCCCTTGTTGAAGAATACAGCGCTCATTCCCTAAAATACACAAATAAATACAGTGAAATTGACGCCTTACAATATTCTGAAATATTCATATTTTATATTCTTTGATATACATATTTTTGTATTAATGTTATGTAGTGACCAGCATTGAATTGAAGGCCCACTGACCATGCGGACGGCCTTGTCCATGTCACAGTCACTGAAGATGATGAGTGGAGATTTACCCCCTAGTTCTAGGGACACCTTCTTCACATTACTGACTGCACAGCTGAGATAGAGGTACACACAAAAACAGGTGTTAATACACAAACACACAGACAGACACATACTGCACTACAGTGGTCCCCAACCAGTGGATCGCGATAAACTGGTCGATCTCCAAGTCATTCCTAGTTGATCACAAAACATTTCTGTTAAGGCCTTGCATTCCTATTTTTTTATTTGTTTCGCGCTGTTGACGGTAGCTGCACTTTATTCAGCAGCCCTAATGCCGGGAAGGCAAAGTGTTCCCATTTTGTGAGTTTTTGATTGTGCTAATTAGATTTCAGCGGGGGCATGGACATCGACCTTTTACACCATACCCAAACCGGCCGCGCGCGTGCGCCATCGTGCACAGATTGATTTTGTCCCCCTACACCAAATGCCATCACAACACGCAGGTTAAAATATCAAAACAAACTCTGAACCAATTATATTAATTTGGGGCCAGGTCGAAAAGCATTAAACATTTATGGCAATTTAGCTAGCTAGCTTGCAGTTGCTAGCTAATTTCTCCCATTTACACAAGGTCCTCTACTCCGACAATTAATCCACACATAAAACTGTCAACCGAATAATTTCTAGTCATCTCTCCTCCTTCCAGGCTTTTTCTTCTTTGGACATTATATTGCGATTGGCAACTAACTTTCATAAGCTGTATTACCACAACCGACCTCCCTTCGTCTTTCAGTCACACACGTGGGTATAACCAATGAGATGGCACGTGGGTATCAGCTTCTATAAACCAATGAGGAGATGGGAGGCAGGACTCAGCGTCACAAATAGAACTGACTTCTATTTTAACGCTTGGCAACGCAGACGCTCATTGGTGCGCAAGAGGCAGTGTGGGTGCAATAATGTAGTCAGCATGTTAGTGGTATAGTCAGCATGTTAGGGGGTTTTAAGTCACGTAAAAAATAATAATAATCTGTGCGGTAGATCTTTGCTTGAATTTTGACTCAGAAAGTGATTTTGACTCAGAAAAGGTTGGTGACCACTGCTGTAATACATACACATAAACAGTATGCTATTATCGGCCAAAGTCATGGCCAACCACCCAGAGCCTAAAGTCATGACCTCTCTGGACTAAGGTTGCCACAACAGTGACAACTCACCTCTTCATGATGTGTTTCCCTATCTCAGTGGAGCCAGTAAAGCCAAGCTTCCGGACGTCCGGGTGGTCGGACAGACGCTGGCCCACCAGAGCACCTGACAGACAGCAGAAGAGGAACCAGCACACCGTCAGCATCACAACAAAACCTTGTATCTCCTATAAGTCAACTTTTCAGTCATCTGGGAAAAAATGGTGCACCTTCCCAGGTTCTTTATTGCAGGGGGTGAGAGGACAACTGAGATGCAGCCAAAAACCAGGTGTGTAAAGAAAAGATAGGCGCAACTCTTTCGATATGAACATTTGTATAAAACAACGATCAAAAACAGAAAAGCATGTTTACCTGATCCAGGGAGGATGTTGATCACTCCCTTGGGGAATCCTGCCCTCGCAGCCAATTCAGCAAACTTCACCGCTGTCAGTGGAGTCACCTAAGGACCATAGGAATATACACACACAACCAAAATGATTGAACATGCTAGCTTTAGGCAATTCATATTCCTTGACAAATGCAGGTATCTCAGGCATACTGTATCAAATGGATTGAAATCAGTTGTACCCCTGTAAAAAGACTGCTTCTGTAACTTTATTGAAGGACACGCTAACAATAGTCAGGAGTTGGCTAAACCCCATAGGCCAATCAATCAAATGTATTATATAAAGCCCATTTTACATTAGCAGTTGTCAAAAAGTGTTTTACAGCAACCCAGCCTAAAACCCCAAAGAGCAAGCAATGCAGAGGGAAACGCACGTAGACTAGGAAAAACTCCCTAGAAGGCTGGAATCTATGAAAAATCCTAGAGAGGAACCAGGTTCTGAGGGGTGGCCAGTCTTCTGGCAGTACACGGTACGGATATAATAGAACATGTGGCCATATCGCTTTTCAAAACGTTCAAATGGATCACGCTAACTAAATGCCCCATTGGAGAAGGGGTTGAAACCCCTGGAGGCTGCTGAGGGGAGGACGGCTCATAATAATAGCTGGAACGGCGCAAATTCTGATTCTGCTTCAGCCATTACCAGGAGTCCAATATCCCCAAATAAGGTGCCACCAACCTCCTCTGGCTGAAACATTTTCTGTACAGTACACAATTTAGTGTCTGGACACCAGTGCACTGCCCCCTAGTGCACAGTACAGTACAGAACATTTTACAATATCCCTTTGTGCCCCTCTTTAGTGAAAAAATATGAACGGGATTGTGATGCTCCTTACTTGGGCAGGTTTGAGGACCACAGTGTTACCAGCAGCCAGACAGGCAGCTGTTTTCCAGGCCAACATCATGAGAGGGTAGTTCCAGGGAATTACGATAGCACACACTCTGAGAGTTAAAATGACAAATATGCTTATTCTCAAAATCTTGTTTTGACCCAAAAATTGATTGGCTGTGTATTTGCATGTGGCTGGTGTATCTCACCCGATTGGTTCTTTCTTGGTGAAGGTAAGGTTGCGATTGGGTCGGGCCTGGTTTATGGGGATGGTGCAGCCCTGTAGAAGGAGACAGTCACTGATCATGAACATAAACTTAAACATCAAATCAAATCTAAGTTTCTTGGTCGCATAGAAAGTTAAGTGGATGTTATAGCGGGTGCAGCGAAATGCTTGAGTTGCCAGTTCCTCAACAATACAGTAGAATGTCAAAAGAATAATACAAAAAAATCTATAAATATCAGAACAAATCCATATTACAATCCAAATAACACTACAACAATAACCCAGAAGAATAATTAGAAGAAGCTTATAAAGTGAGTGTTATATTGCCTTATAAACATATACACTGAGTGTACAAAACATTAGGAACACCTGCTCTTTCCTTGACATAGACGGACCAGGTGAATCCAGGTGAAAGCTATGATCCCTTATTGATGTCACTTGTTAAATCAGTGTAGATGAAGGGAAGGAGACAGGTTAAAGAAGGATTTTTGGTGTCAACATGGGCCATCATCCTTGTGGAACGCTTTCAACTCTTGGTAGTCTATGCCCCGACGAATTGAGGCTGTTCTGACGGCAAAATGGGAGGGGTGCAACTCAATATTAGGAAGGTGTCCTTAATATTTTGTACACTCGGTGTATATAGCACCTTATAGATGCAGCCAAAGCATTATGAAACTATAATAAAGCACTTAGGAATGACTGGCCCCTTACCTGTGATATTATATTCAGAGTAGGTAACAAGTCTTTACTTAAAAGCCCAATGCAGTCAAAAACGTGATTTTCCAGTGTTTTACATATATTTCCATGCTATGAGGTTGTTAGAATAATATTGTGAAAATGATGATAATGCCGTTTTAGTGTACAAGCTGTTTCAAAATACTGCCTGAAATTTCAGCCTGTTTTGGCGGGATGGAGTTTTGGCCTTCGATGGTGACATCGCCATGTGGTAAATTAGTTAATAGAAATAAGAAAGAGTTTCAAAACTGTCTTCCAATAACAGCTAATTTCCAGTTTTCCCCTCCCCACTCAGACAGTCCTAGCTAAATTCTTGCTTGATAAATTGCCCTTTGTTAAGAACCTATTTTTGTTTCTTTTTGACCATTTAATAATTAAAGTACTTAATTGTTACCCAGAAACGATGTGATATTGAGATAAAAACAGCTGCATTGGATCTTTAAAGCACCTGCTTCTTTGTTGCACAAAATGTAAAGCAGTGGGCAATATGGACAATGTTGTGATATCCCTCACTCTCTCACCTGGATCTTGTCACACCAGCCAGCGAAGTAGCGGAAGGTCTGGATGGACATGCCCACATGGGTCTTCAGGGCCAGTGTGTATACGGCCCCAGAGTCCATGGACTCTATGGTGGCTAACTCCTCTTGGTGCTCCTCCATCAGGTCAGCCAGCCTGGAGGGGGCAGTGAAGGGTTAAATAGTTTCATTTAAACATCTGCCACAGCAACGTGTTAGTAATTTAACACTGGAAAATGCACCTTAATGAAAAATATTACACAAATCAAAAAGTGAAGTGTGACCTCACATACATCTTCAAAAAACATCTATATATTATTCTGTGTATCTTATAGACCCTGGCTGGTGTGTTTACCGACATATTCAACCAGTCTGCTGTTCCCACATGCTTTAAGAGGGCCACCATTCTTCCTGTTCCCAAGAAAGCAAAAGGTAACTGAGCTAAATGACTATCGCCCCGTAGCACTCACTTCTGTCATCATGAAGTGCTTTGAGAGACTAGTCAAGGGCCATATCACCTCCACCCTACCTGACACCCTAGACCCACTCCAATTTGCTTACCGCCCCAATAGGTCCACAAACGACGCAATCACACTGCCCTAACCCATCTGGACAAGAGGAATACCTATGTAAGAAGGTCGACTACATCGACTACAGCTCAGCATTTTACACCATAGTTCCCTCCAAACTCGTCATTAAGCTTGAGACCCTGGGTCTTGAACCCGCCCTGTGCAACTGGGTCCTGGACTTCCTGACGGGCCGCCCCCAGGTGGTGAGGGTAGGTGTCAACATCTCCACCCTGCTGGTCCTCAACACTGGGGCCCCACAAGGCTGCGTTCTCAGCCCTCTCCTGTACTCCCTGTTCACCCATGACTGCGTGGCCATGCACACCTCCAACTCAATCATCAAGTTTGCAGACGACACTACAGTGGTAGGCCTGATTACCAACAATGACGAGACGGCCTACAGGGAGGAGGTGAGGGCCCTCGGAGTGTGGTGTCAGGAAAATAACCTCACACTCAATGTCAACAAAACAAAGGAGATGATCGTGGACTTCAGGAAACATGGAAACGGGACAGTAGTGGAGAAGGTGGAAAGTTTTAAGTTCCTTGGCGTACACATCACAGACAAACTGAAATGGTCCACCCACACAGATAGCGTGGTGGCTGAAGAAATACCTCAGGAGGCTGAAGAAATTCGGCTTGTCACTAAAAACACTCACAAACTTCTACAGATGCACAATCGAGAGCATCCTGTCGGGCTATATCACCGCCTGGTACGGCAACTGCTCCGCCCCCACAACCGTAAGGCTATCCAGAGGGTAGTGAAGTCTGCACAACGCATCACCGGGGGCAAACTACCTGCCCTCCAGGACACCTACACCACCCGATGTCACAGGAAGGCCAAAAAGATCATCAAGGACAACATCCACCCGAGCCACTGCCTGTTCACCCCGCCATCATCCAGAAGGCGAGGTCAGTACAGGTGCATCAAAGCTGGGACCGAGAGACTGAAAAACAGCTTCTATCTCAAGGCCATCAGACTGTTAAACAGCCATTAACATTGAGTGGCTGCTGCCAACATACTGACTCATATCTCTAGCCACTTTAATAATGAAAAAATGGATGTAATAAATGTATCACTAGCCACTTTAAACAATGGCACTTTATATACTGCTCAAAAAAATAAAGGGAACACTTAAACAACACATCCTAGATCTGAATGAAAGAAATAATCTTTTTAAATACTTTTTTCTTTACATAGTTGAATGTGCTGACAACAAAATCACACAAAAATAATCAATGGAAATCCAATTTATTAACCCATGGAGGTCTGGATTTGGAGTCACACTCAAAATTAAAGTGGAAAACCACACTACAGGCTGATCCAACTTTGGTGTAATGTCCTTAAAACAAGTCAAAATGAGGCTCAGTAGTATGTGTGACCTCCACGGGCCTGTATGACCTCCCTACAACGCCTGGGCATGCTCCTGATGAGGTGGCGGATGGTCTCCTGAGGGATCTCCTCCCAGACCTGGACTAAAGCATCCGCCAACTCCTGGACAGTCTGTGGTGCAACGTGGCGTTGGTGGATGGAGCGAGACATGATGTCCCAGATGTGCTGAATTGGATTCAGGTCTGGGGAACGGGCGTGCCGGTCCATAGCATCAATGCCTTCCTCTTGCAGGAACTGCTGACACACTCCAGCCACATGAGGTCTAACATTGTCTTGCATTAGGAGGAACCCAGGGCCAACCGCACCAGCATATGGTCTCACAAGGGGTCTGAGGATCTCATCTCGGTACCTAATGGCAGTCAGGCTACCTCTGGCGAGCACATGGAGGGCTGTGCGGCCCCCCAAAGAAATGCCACCCCACACCATGACTGACCCACCGCCAAACCGGTCATGCTGGAGGATGTTACAGGCAGCAGAACGTTCTCCATGGCGTCTCCAGACTCTCTCACGTCTGTCACGTGCTCAGTGTGAACCTGCTTTCATCTGTGAAGAGCACAGGGCGCCAGTGGCGAATTTGCCAATCTTGGTGTTCTCTGGCAAATGCCAAACGTCCTGCACGGTGTTGGGCTGTAAGCACAACCCCCACCTGTGGACGTCGGGCCCTCATACCACCCTCATGGAGTCTGTTTCTGACCGTTTGAGCAGACACATGCACATTTGTGGCCTGCTGGAGGTCATTTTGCAGGGCTCTGGCAGTGCTTCTCCTGCTCCTCCTTGCACAAAGGCGGAGGTAGCGGTCCTGCTGCTGGGTTGTTGCCCTCCTACATCCTCCTCCACGTCTCCTGATGTACTGACCTGTCTCCTGGTAGTGCCTCCATGCTCTGGACACTACGCTGACAGACACAGCAAACGTTCTTGCCACAGCTCGCATTGATGTGCCATCCTGGATGAGCTGCACTACCTGAGCCACTTGTGTGGGTTGTTGACTCTGTCTCATGCTACCACTAGAGTGAAAGCACCGCCAGCATTCAAAAGTGACCAAAACATCAGCCAGGAAGCATAGGAACTGAGAAGTGGTCTGTGGTCCCCACCTGCAGAACCACTCCTTTATTGGGGGTGTCTTGCTAATTGCCTATAATTTCCACCTGTTGTCTTTTCCATTTGCACAACAGCATGTGAAATTTATTGTCAATCAGTGTTGCTTCCTAAGTGGACAGTTTGATTTCACAGAAGTGTGATTGACTTGGAGTTACATTGTGTTGTTTAAGTGTTCCCTTTATTTTTTTGAGCAGTGTATAATGTTTACATACCCTACATTACTCATCTCATATGTATATAATGTACTCTATACCATCTACTGCATCTTGATGTAATGTATCACTAGCCACTTTAAACAATGCCGCTTTGTATGTTTTCATACCCAACATTACTCATCTCATATGTATATACTGTACCCTATACCATCTACTGCTTCTTGCCTGCCGTTCGGCCATCACTCATTCATATATTTTTATGTACATATTCTTATTCATTCCTTTACACTTGTGTGTATAAAGTAGTTGTTGTGAAATTGTTAGTTTAGATTACTTGTTAGATATTACTGCACGGTCGGAACTAGAAGCACAAGCATTTCGCTACACTCGCATTAACATCTGCTAACCATGTGTATGTGACAAATAAGATTTGATTTGACCCAGCGATACATGGTTGAATGTATAGTTGCCTGCATTTGAGTGTTTCAAAGACCACCTGTATTATTATATGTGGCTGGGTCTTAGTCTTGTGTTGCATCAGAAATGGGGCCCTATTTTCTATGGAACCTATGGGCCCTATTCCCTATGGACCCAGGTTAAAAGTACTGCGCTATAATAGGATGCTATTTTACATGCTTGTTTCTAATAGACTGACTTATATAGGAGTCTGCCTCTGTCTCTGGGGTTTATCTTTCCCCACTCTCCCTCCTCGAACGCCTCCTTGGCGGCCGCTACAGCTCTGTCCACGTCACTGGCTTGAGCTAAAGACACATCGCAGATAGCCTAAAGAGAGAGCGAGAGAGATGGGAAACACACACACACACATACTGTAAGAGTGATATAGTCACTTAATTTGTCATCGTCTGAGACAAACCAAATTGGTGCGAGCAGATCAAGTTATTAAGAACTTTAGGAAAACCATGGATCAGACATTAATGGACAGGTGAAAGCTAGCTCCCTACTGTTCCATCTGTGGGGTTGATGGTCTTGTAGGTCTTCCCTCCCTCTGCGTCCACAAACTCCCCGTTGATAAAGAGCTGGTGGGGCATCCGGATGGTCATGTTGTTGATGTTCTTCTCCACCTGGTTACAGGACATTTACGTTACGCTACCTAATCCAAAGGCCTTTCAAGGCTTGTTGTGTTCTTCCTTAGTGATCATGTTACTAACGCAGGAGACTGAAATAAGAACTGGAACGCCCTCCAAAGTTTCACTCCTGTTCCTAACGGCCTACATTAGATTAGAGTATTGAGGATAATGCTGATTCTGGTGGTAATAATGATGATGATGGTTATGATAATGATGAAGATAGAGGATCATAGTAATAATGACGACGATGACTCTTACGTAGTCAACGACCAGCTCCTCCTCGTCGTCCTCCCCTCGGAGCTTCCTCACACACATCTGGATGAAGTCCTGGAAGGTGGTGTTCATGTACACATCCTCATTCTGCAGCTGACACCCACTGGCCCTCAGCTTCACCTCCTCCACCAGCCTGACAATATAACATAGGATTAACTTTATTGTACCAGAAGGAAAATATCATACTTTTTCATCGACATCTAATTTTATTTATGCTTTGGAGTTATTTACTTACTGCAGAGAGATTGGGAGATGGAGGGGGAGGGGGAATGGGGCTAGGGCGAGGTAGGGGGGGGTGAGAGGGTGTGGAGAGTGAGAGGGAGGGAGGGAGGGAAGCAAAGGAGGTGGTAGGGATGAAATAGGTGGTAGGGTTGAGGTAGGGGTGAAGGAGGTGGTAGGGTTGAGGCAGGGATGAAGGAGGTGGTAGGGGTGAGGTAGGGGTGAAGGGGTTGGTTGGGGTGAGGCAGGGATGAAGGAGGTGGTAGGGGTGAGGCAGGGATGAAGGGGTTGGTAGGGGTGAGGTAGGGATGAAGGGGTTGTAGGGGTGAGGTAGGGATGAAGGAGATGGTAGGGGTGAGGTAAGGATGAAGGAGGTGGTAGGGGTGAGGTAGGGATGAAGGGGTTGGTAGGGGTGAGGTAGGGATGAAGGGGTTGGTAGGGGTGAGGCAGGGATGAAGGAGGTGGTAGGGGTGAGGTAGGGATGAAGGGGTTGGTAGGGGTGAGGCAGGGATGAAGGAGGTGGTAGGGGTGAGGCAGGGATGAAGGGGTTGGTAGGGGTGAGGTAGGGATGAAGGAGGTGGTAGGGGTGAGGTAGGGATGAAGGGGTTGGTAGGGGTGAGGCAGGGATGAAGGAGGTGGTAGGGGTGAGGCAGGGATGAAGGGGTTGGTAGGGGTGAGGTAGGGATGAAGGAGGTGGTAGGGGTGAGGTAGGGATGAAGGGGTTGGTTGGGGTGAGGCAGGGATGAAGGAGGTGGTAGGGGTGAGGTAGGGATGAAGGAGGTGGTAGGGGTGAGGTAGGGATGAAGGAGGTGGTAGGGGTGAGATAGAGATGAAGGAGGTGGTAGGGTTGAGGTAGGGGTGAAGGAGGTGGTAGGGGTGAGGCAGGGATGAAGGAGGTGGTAGGGGTGAGGCAGGGATGAAGGAGGTGGTAGGGGTGAGGCAGGGATGAAGGAGGTGGTAGGGGTGAGGTAGGGGTGAAGGAGGTGGTAGGGGTGAGGCAGGGATGAAGGAGGTGGTAGGGGTGAGGCAGGGATGAAGGAGGTGGTAGGGGTGAGGTAGGGATGAAGGGGTTGGTAGGGGTGAGGTAGGGATGAAGGAGGTGGTAGGGGTGAGATAGAGATGAAGGAGGTGGTAGGGGTGAGGCAGGGATGAAGGGAGTGATAGGGGTGAGGCAGGGATGAAGGAGGTGGTTGGGGTGAGGCAGGGATGAAGGGAGTGGTAGGGGTGAGGTAGGGACGAAGGAGGTGGTTGGGGTGAGGCAGGGATGAAGGAGGTGGTAGGGGTGAGGCAGGGATGAAGGAGGTGGTAGGGGTGAGGCAGGGATGAAGGAGGTGGTAGGGGTGAGATAGAGATGAAGGAGGTGGTAGGGGTGAGGCAGGGATGAAGGAGGTGGTAGGAGTGAGGCAGGGATGAAGGGAGTGGTAGGAGTGAGGCAGGGATGAAGGGAGTGGTAGGGGTGAGGTAGGGATGAAGGAGGTGGTAGGCGTGAGGTAGGGATGAAGGAGGTGGTAGGGGTGAGGTAGGAGTGAAGGTGGTGGTAAGAGTGAGGTAGGGATGAAAGAGATGGTAGGGTGAGGAAGGGGTGAAGGTGGTTGTAGGGGTGAGGTAGGGATGAAGGGGGTGGTAGGGGTGAGGTAGGGATGAAGGAGATGGTAGGGGTGAGGTAAGGATGAAGGAGGTGGTAGGGGTGAGGTAGGGATGAAGGAGGTGGTAGGGGTGAGGCAGGGATGAAGGAGGTGGTAGGGGTGAGGCAGGGATGAAGGAGGTGGTAGGGGTGAATGAGATGGTAGAGGTGAGGTAGGGATGAAGGGAGTGGTGGATGGGGAAGAGGTGGCGTTCAACTCCAGCTGCTTTAATGCGTTTCCGTTTTCATCGTAATCATTGATAGAAAAAACATTTCCCACTTGGCGTACTGTCTAAAACCCATTGACTTACACCCTTTGAACTTTTAGATGTCCATGCTGGTGTGTTGTTTACCTGACCACGTCCATAGAAGCAGCCCCAGACTTGAAGAAGTCAGTGGAGTCCTCGATGGCATCCACGTTAGTCAGGATGCTCTTCCACACACCCTGTAAATGGGACAAGACAACACTGTAAACACTGGTCTGGAGTCAGTTTATCAAGGGTTAAGGTGAGAGATCAACATTTACATTTAAAACCTTGTTCAAATTAGCTGAAAAATCAGTGTAAGAGATAGATTCAATAGTAAAGTGTTAGTACTTTTTTATTTTCTCACCCTCATTTGCTCAGCGAAGGCCTTCTCCTCCTCAGTGAGCTCCACAGAAGCGCTGCTCCCCGAGCTGAAGTACCTTGCCGCCGCGATCATCTTCCCATCCTTAAACTGCAGGTTCTTCACTAGCAACTGGACAGACAGACATCATACTGTTCAACATGTCTGCATGCACTGGTTTAGTTTGTTTCAAACAGTCCAAAGTCATGCCATTATAATACACTGAATCAGGATTCAACTATCTATTCAGCTGGCTTCACATTAGTGAAAGGGAAAGGGGCATACCTAGTCATGCAGTACTAGGACAGTGACCAGAGAGTTTCTTACTGTCTTTGGAGCTACCAAACAGTTAACCAATAGCCAGGGTGCAGCACAAGTTCCTGTCTGGTTAGTGGGTTTGGAAGAAATAGCGATTTGAGAGTGTGGTCTGTGCTGAACATTTGAACAAAAAATAAAAGATAAGGAGATGTATACTTGGATTACGGAGAAGGAATGGAGAGAAAGAGAGAGGCAGAGGAGGTCGAAGAAAGAGAGGAAGGAAGAGGGTGAGGTTGAAATGGTAAAACATTTAGAAAAAAAGGGAGATGGTTTAGTTGAAGAAGAATGGTAGAAAAGTGTAAGCCGGATCAAAGACAGGAGGAGAAATGGAAGTCGAAGAAACCTTGTCGATGTTTGTACCATGTTCTGTGCTGCTACCATGTTGTGCTGCGGCCATGTTGTGTTGCTACCATGTAGTTGTCTTGTTGTGTTGCTACCATCCTGTGTTTCCATGTGTTGCTGCCATGCTATGTTGTTGTCTTAGGTCTCTCTTTATTTAGTGTTGTGGTGTCTCTCTTGTCGTGATGTGTGTTTTGTCCTATTTTATTTTTATCTTTTATCCCAGCCCCTATCCCCACAGGAGGCCTTTTGTCTTTTGGTAGGTGGTCATTGTTAACTGACTTGTTTAGTTAAATAAAGGTTAAATAAAAAGACTTCGTTTCCACTCCGGACAACAGGTGGCGGTATAGTGCGGTATTGGGTTGCCGTGTACGCACTGTAAATAGTAGAGTTAGCAGTGTTTACTTCCGGGCTCTCGGACTGGCACACAAAAAAAGCATTCTATTTATTTACCTTGCTAATAAAATACAAGCAACAGTGTATTTACAATATGTCAAAAATGCAATTGCTCAATATGTTTCTGCGCGAGCGATTGACAGCGGCTGCTGTAGAGATATTTGGAGTAGTTGAAAAGACGATAGTGGAATATCAAGAAGAAATCACCCGTTCGAAGGAAGAGAACGAACGTTTACAGAAAATGTTGGATATGGTCATTAAACCTCAAGTCAAGTTACATAGAGCAGGTTTGTAACGGCGACTATTTCAATGTACTGTTTGACTGGCTTTGTAGCCTACTCTCTTTCACTGCCCGCGCGATGCTTGCTATGATTAAAAATACCGTCCCCAGGGTCAGGGATCATCAACTGAATTCAGCGGCGGGCCGATTGTTGGTCAGGGGGCCGGAACTTAATTACAAATCATTTGTAGACTGCAAATTGACCGCAAGAAGCCCAAACAGATAATACTTGACTAAAACATAATCATTTCAAACTTTGCTTTTGTACATTTGTGTACGATCACATATACACTACATGACTATAAGTATGTGGACACCTGCTCATCGAACATCTCATTCCAAAATCATGAGCATTAATATGGAGTTGGTCCCCCCTTTGCTGCTATAACAGCCTTCACTCTTCTGGGAAGGCTTTCCACTAGATGTTGGAACATTGCTACTGGGGCTTCCATTCAGCCACAAGAGCATTAGTGAGGTTGGGCACTGATGTTGGGTGATGAGGCCTGGCTCGCAGTCGGCATTCCAATTCAACCCAAAGGTGTAAGATGGGGTTGAGTTCAGGGCTCTGTGCTGAAACAGGAAAGGGCCTTTCCCAAACTGTTGCCATAAAGTTGGAAGCACAGAATCGTCTTGACTCTAGAATGTCATTGTATGATATAGCGTTAACATTTCCCTTCACTGGAACTAAGGGGCCTAACCCAAACCATTATTCCTCCTCCACCAAACTTTACAGTTGGCACTATGCATTCGGGCAGGTAGCGTTCTTCTGGTATCCGCCAAACCCAGATTCGTCCGTTGGACTGACAGATGGTGGAGCGCGATTCATCACTCCAGAGAACGCATTTCCACTGCTCCAGAGTCCATTGGCGGCAAGCTTTTCACCACCCCAGCCGACGCTTGGCATTGCGCATGGTGATCTTAGGCTTGTGTGCAGCTGCTCGGCCATGGAAACCGATTTCATGACGCTCCCGACGAATAGTTATTTTGCTGATGTTGCTTCCAGAGGCAGTTTGGAACTTGGTAGTGACTGTTGCAACCGAGGAAGACTACTTTTACGCGCTTCAGCACTCGGCGGTCCCGTTTTGTGAGCTTGTGTGGCCTACCACATTGCGGCTGAGCCGTTGTTGCTCCTAGACGTTTCAACTTCACAATAACAGCACTTAAAGTTGACAAGGGCAGAAATGTGACTAACTGACTTGTTGGAAAGGTTGCATCCTATGACGGTGTCACGTTGAAAGTCACTGAGCTCTTCAGTAAGGCCATACTACTGCCAATGTTTGTCTATGGAGATTGCATGGCCGTGTGCTCGATTTTTATACACCTGTCAGAAACAGGTGTGGCTGAAATAGCCGAATCCACTAATTTGAAGGAGTGTCCACATACTAGTGTTTGTATTATGCGGGGTAAAGCTTTGGAACATATTTACAGTCATGTCGAACAATTTAAAAAATGTAACGTTTTTGCGCTGAAAACTTGGGGGGCGGGGGAAATAAAATCACCTACGGACCAAATTCGTCCCACGGGAGGGCAGTTGGGGAACCATGGCCTAGTCAGACGTTATTACTGTTCCAGCTGGCTGGAACAGTGCCTTCAGAATGTATTCACACCCCTTTACTTTTTCCACATTTGGTTGTATTACAGCCTGAATTTAAAATGGATTAAATTTACATTTTATGTTACTGGCCTACACACAATACCTCAATGTCAAAGTGGAATTTTGTTTTTAGACATTTTTACAAATAAAACATTTAAAAGCTGAAATGTCTTGAATCAACAAGTATTCAACCCTTTGGTTATGGGAAACTATACATAAGTTAATGGGCAAAAATGTGCTTTACAAGTCACATAAGTTGCATGGACTCACACATAATAGTGCTTAACAGGATGTTTGACTGACTACCTCATCTCTGTACCCTACACATATAATTATCTGTAAGGTCCCTCAGTTGAGTAGTGGATTTCAAACACAGATTAAACTACAAAGACCAGGGAGGTTTTCCAATGCCTCGCAAAGAAGGGCATCTATTGGTAGATGGGTAAAAATAAAATAAAAAGCAGACATTGAATATCCTTTGAGAAAGGTGAAGTTATTCATTACACTTTGGATGGTGTACAAACACCCTGTCACTACAAAGATACAGGTTTCCTTACTAACTCAGTTGCCAGAGAGGAAGGAAACTGCTCAGGGATTTCACCATGTGGACAATGGTTTATAATACACTGAACAAAAATATAAACACCACATGTAAAGTGTTGGTCCTGTGTTTCATGAGCTGAAATAAAAGATCCCAGAAACTTTCCATACGCACAGTGTATTTCTCTCAAATTTAGTGCACACATTTGTTTACATCCCTAGTAATGAGCATTTCTCATTTGCCAAGATATGCCACACCTGCCAGGTGGATAGATTATCAAGAAGCTGATTAAACAGTATGATCATTACACAGGTGCACCTTGTGCTGGGGACAATAAAAGGCCACTCTAAAATGTGCAGTGTCTAGTTGTGTCACACAACACAATGCCAGTAGTCTCAAGTTTTGAAGGCACGTGCAATTGGCATGCTGACTGCAGGAATGACCACCAGAGGTATTTCCAGAGAATTTACTTTTCAGTTCTCTACCATAAGCCGCCTCCAATGTTGTTTTACCCCATTTAGAGATGCATGTTCCTGGACGATGGACAATAGTGCCTTGTTGACAACATGACCGAGCGGCTCAGATTACTGTTTGATTTGAGAAGGGCGCTCCTCACTCACCACTTTTGCCAGTCACTGGCCATAGGCCGGTGCACCAGTATGAATCAAGGTTAATCAGGTTAATAGAACTCCCTCAGTGAGAGAAGATTTGAAATAGACAAGATGGCAGAGTCCACATTGTTGGATTACTTCATGGAGCAAATTATAATTTAATAATGGAGTGTTTTCTTAGTTCAAATGAAACCCCTGCAACTAGACATGGATGTTTAGAACACATACAGTAGCCGTCAAAAGTTTGGACACTCATTCAAGTTTTTTTTTTTACTATTTTCTACATTGTACAATAGTGAAAACAAACTACGAAATAACACATGGAATCATATAGTAACCAAAAAAGTGTTAAACAAATCAAAATATTTGAGATTCTTCAAAGTGTCTTGACCGTTTTGCACACACTTGGCATTCTCTCAACCAGCTTCATGAGGAATGCTTTTCCAACTGTCTTGAAGGAGTTCCCACATATGCTGAGGTCTTGTTGGCTGCTTTTCCTTCACTCTGTGGTCCAACTCATCCCAAACCATCTCAATTGGGTTAAGGTCGAGTGATCTGTTGCAGCACTCCATCACTCTCCTTCTTGGTCAAATAGCCCTTACACAGCCTGGAGGTGTGTTTTGGATCATTGTCCTATTGAAAAATAAATGATAGTCCCACTAAGTGCAAACCAGTTGGGATGGCGTATCACTGCAGAATGCTGTGGTAGCCATGCTGGTTAAGTGTGCCTTGAATTCTAAATAAATCTGTGTCACCAGCAAAGCACCATCACACCTCCTCCATGCTTCATGTTGGGAACCACACATGCGGAGATCATCCGTTTACCTACTCTGTGTCTCACATAGACACGGTGGTTGGAACAAAAAATCTCAAATTTGGACTCATCAAACCAAAAGGACAGATTTCCACCGGTCTAGTGTCCATTGCTTGTGTTTCATGGCCCAAGCAAGTCTCTTCTTCTTATTGGTGTCCTTTAGTAGTGGTTTCTTTGCAGCAATTCGACCATGAAGGCCTGATTCACGCAGTCGTCTCTTAACAGTTGATGTTGAGATGTGTCTGTTACTTGAACTCTGAAGCATTTATTGGGCTGCAATCTGAGGTGCAGTTAACTCTAATGAACTTATCTCCTGCAGCAGAGGTAACTGGCTCTTCCTTTCCTGTGGCGGTCCTCATGAGAGCCAGTTTCATCATAGCGCTTGATGGTTTTTGCGACTGCATTTGAAGAAACTTTCAAAGTCCGTATTGACTGACCTCCCTGTCTTAAAGTAATGATGGACTGTCATTTTTCTTTGCTTATTTGAACTGTTCTTGCCATAATATGGACTTGTTTTTTTACCAAATAGGGCTATTGTCTGTTAGTGCCTAGCTAATAAAAGTACTGAGTCAGAGTAAACGTAGCTAGCTAATACAGCCTGATACCAGTACTGGTGGAGGCTTAAATCAGCATGTTGTTTGAGCAACAGTATCTTCTAAATCAAAGAGGAATAGACGAAGCATGTATATGTTGGCTAAATGAATAAAGATTTAATGTAGGCAAAGATTATAGGGTCCCCTAGAAAACACTGTACATCACTTTGGTTCCTACCCTGTCACAATAACTCATTAATGTCAAACACTGTATTGAAAGTGCCACTATTATTTATATTCTAACTATAGAATTAGAATAAACATCCTATTTCCATGATTCCAAAAGTTCACCCAAGTGTTTTGAGCTAAATCACATTTGCAATATTTGGTTAAAAATAAGGCCTATTTTTTTTGCCCATATTGTGGCAGTGTGGAAATGATCTCAAATGAGTGCCAGAAATGCAGGAAATTATTTTAGGTTGAAGTTGAATTGAACAGTATAAAACAATCCGAATGGAGAAAGACCCATTGAAATAATTTAGAATATATATGTGTTGCCACCCTAGGGTCATGCACTACTCATAAAGCAAATGTAGAACTTTTATTAATCAAAAACATAAAATACCGTCAAAACTGAAAAATACTAAATATGATATTTTGGCCATATCGCCCAGCCCTACGCTCAACAGTTTCCCGTGTGTATCAAGGATGGGCCACCACCCAAAATACATCCAGCCAACTTGGCACAACTGTGGCAAGCATTGAAGTCAACATGGGCCAGGATCCCTGTTGAACGCTTTCGACACCTTGTAGAGTCCATTCCCCAACGAATTGAGGCTGTTCTATTGGCAAAAGGGGGAGTGCAACTCAATATTAGGAAGGTGTTCCTAAATATTGTGTACACTCAGTGTATATAAAATAAAGGAAAATCACATTTTTGAACGCACTGGGCCTTTAACCTCTTTGGGCTAGGGGGCAGTATTTTGACGTCCGGATGAAAAACGTGCCCAAAGTAAACTGCCTGCTACTCAGGCCCAGATGCTAGGATATGCATATAATTGGTAGATTTGGGTAGAAAACTCTAAAGTTTGTCAACAGTCTTTAGAAATTGGTTGATGTTTTTCTTCAGAGAAATGAAGAAGTACGGCAGTTCAGAACGAGGGTCCAGCCTAGTGCACTCTGTTTTGATGCGCGCTCCAGGTCACGCGCTTCACGTTGTTTTTATCCGATATTGAACACCGTTTATCCCGTCTTAAATTTTATCGATTATGTACGTTAAAAAATACCTAAAGTTGTATTAGGAAAGTTGTTTCAAATGTTTGGACCGCATTTACAGGTAACTTATTAGATATTTTGTAGTCATGCTGGGCGAGTTGGAACCGGTGTTTTTCTGAATCAAATGCGCCAAATAAATGGATATTTTGGAGATATAACGACGGAATTAATCGAATAAAAGGACCATTTGTGATGTTTATGGGAGATATTAGATTGCCAACAGAAGAAGTTCTTCAAAGGTAAGGCATGAATTAAATCGTTATTTCTGACTTTTGTATTGTGCCTGGTGGGTTGAAATCTGATTTTCATGTGTTGGTATGCTGGATGCTGTCCTAAGATAATCGCATGGTTTGCTTTCGCTGTAAAGCCTTTTTGAAATCTGACACAGTGGCTAGATTAACGAGAAGTTAACCTTTAATTTGGTGTGTTGCACTTGTGAATGTATGAAAGTTCAATATTTTTTATTTGGTGCTCTGCCATTTCACCGGATGTTGTCAAATCGATCCCGTTAACGGGATTTAAGCCCAAAGAAGTTAGACATATTAATATTTTCAATGTTTATCTATTGAATAACATTTATTTGCCTGTCCTTCCCTCCAGACCCTAGGCAGCTCCATGTCTCTGAAGAAGAGGTTCCCCTTGAGCAGGAGTGGAGGAGGGAAAGTTCAGAGCTCACAGAAAGTACAGAGGAACAGGACCTCAGGACCAATCTGGGAGAAGAGCAAATGCAAGGGCCTGAGACTCATGGGCATAACATAGAGTTCGGGTTCACTCCTCCTTGTGTGAAAGGTGATTTTGTCCAGGACCCTTGGCCCTCACACCTTTTCCAAACCCAAATTGTGGAGGACAATGAGACGAATAATCTATCAAGCACCCTAGTGGAACACATTAAAACAGAACCTGATGGAGGAGAGGACTATGGAGTACTAATGAGTGACCCACAGCTCATGTTTGCAGTAAACGCACACTGTTCTGCAGCTCCGAGTGAAAACATGCATGGAACAGAGATTGGAGGCCCTCTGCAACGGAAAACAAAGACAGGAAGACCATTCAGACATATAGGAACGCTGTCTGAACTTAAGAAGAGACGCGCTTTGTATGAGCGATTTCGATGCCATGTCTGTGGAAAAGGGTTCCCAGCAAGGAATGGTCTGGGAGACCACATGACAACTCATACAGGGGAGAGACCACACAGCTGTCACCTCTGTGGGAAAGGTTTCAAAGTGAAGAGTCATCTGAAAGAGCATATCAGGGTTCACACAGGAGAGAAACCCTTTGTCTGTCCAGTCTGTGGGAAAGCGTTCAGGCAGGATGCCCATATGAAAGGACATTTGAGGGGGACTCACAAGGAGAAACCATACAGATGCCACGATTGTGGCGAAAGCTTCAGTCAGATGGGAGAGATGCAAGTGCATAGGACAGTGTGCTGTGGTCCAATTGTCCTGGGCCCAAATTTGATGTAACTTTCACTCCCTTGATGCCTTCGGTGACCAGGACGTTTTAGACTTGCAGCCATGATAAGGACCATTCAGATGTGTTATTGAACAAACAAAGGAAGAATGATCTGTCCACAGTTATAAAAGTTTGAGAGAGCATCTCCTATATTGTCAAAATTCATAAATGGGAGGGAGTTTCCAGAAAGCATGTAGCCTATGTGGTTATCTGTATGTGGTGGTTGGCAAGTTTCAGTGTCCCATGAGAAATAGTTGTCAATTTAAGTAGTTCTCTGGTACCTCATATTGTATAAATATACCCAAAAAATATTTGTGGAGCACTTTGAGTCCCCGATTGAGAGGTATGTGACCCATTTTGTGGGCTGTGTCTAATATCAATAATATTCTGTATATCTTGGATATCATTTTCCCCCTCCTGTTAGCTTTCTATGTGTTTTTGTGAGAGTGGAAGACATTCTCAATTTTGGAGAATCTCTCATAAGATGGGTAAAAGTAATGTACAACAATCCTTTATGTAAAATAATAAATAAATGGTTACTTCTCTGAGAACTTTGAATTGTCAAGAGGCGTAAAACAAGGTTGCCCTCTGTCACCATAACTATTTATTATGGCCATTGAACTGTTAGCTTTAAAAGATAACATTAAGGGGCTAAAAATTAAGGAATTAGAGACAAGAGTATCAATAGGCCAATGATTTGAAGTTATCTTGAGTCATCAATCTTCAACCTTGAAGTGCCTCGTTGAGGACCTGGATAACTTCTCCAATTTCTCTGGACTAAAAAGTGTTATATTATGGATTGGGTCTCTAAAAGATAAACTTTAAATTGCCATGTGGTCTCCCAATTAAATGGGCAGTTGGTGAAGTTGATGTATATATCCTGGAAAAGTTAAGCAACTAATTTTGATTTCAAAAACAATCTTGAAACTCTGGAGAGGGAAAAACCTATCCATTTACAAGAATATTACCCTGATTAATTATCTAGTGATATCGCAGTTTAAATATTTATTCTTGGCTCTACTGACTCCAGGAGAATCCTTTTTTTAAATCATGCGTGAAAAAAACATCACTTTCACAAATACCATACCCCCCCAAAACAATTATAACCTTCCATTCTTGTAATGTCTTGGTGATAAGGTATTTGTGTGTGTAACTTTCTCACTCATCACTATTCAATCAGGACTATGCATAATCATGGTAGCATCCAAATTAATGTAGAAGGGTTCAGAAACATTTTATTGTTATTTACAATAAAAGTGACTCCAAAATGACACAATATATTTACCATTTCATTTCTATTGGGCACAAAAGTATCTGAAATACAACCAAAACAAACAGAAAATGCATCCAACAAGTTTGTAGAGTCACAAGCGTGAAGTAATCATTGCATGCTAGCAATATGGGCCCAAATACGACACTTTAATACACAAGTGAATTTGTCCCAATACTTTTGGTCCCCTACAATGGGACTATGTTCAAAAAGTGCAGTAATTTCTAAACGGTTCACCCGATATGGATGAAAATACCCTCAAATTAAAGCTGACAGTCATTGTATCATTTCAAATCCAAAGTGCTGGAGTAGAGTGCCAAAACAACAAAAACATGTGTCACAACAATTGACACATTTCGTTAATTTCAATTTAAGCTATTATATAAAATACTTGCTACAAAAATAATGCTCAATATATGGGGCATTGAATAGTCAGCCTTGTGCAGACTGCCACGAGGAAACAGAATAAAGATAACATTTTCTGATACTGTTCCTCAGTGGCTTGCTTTTGGAGTCAGGTTCAGGAATGATTGTTCTATCATAATATCAGGGTTCAGATGGACCTGCAAACTGTAATGTTAGAGGATCTGAAAAACCATGATCAGTGAGTGGGAAATATCATTATACTCTTGGGTAAGAAATTTATTTTTAGGGCACTATCGGTAGAAATGTTACAAATAGGGAAGTTATGGGCCCTTGTAATTCAGTAAAATGGATGGATTTAATGCAAAATTAAATTGTATAATGGCATACTGGGAAAAATCTGGGGCGGCAGCCTAGTGGTTAGAGCGTTGGGCCAGTAACCGAAAGGTTGCTAGATTGAATCCCCGAGCTGATAAGGTAAAAACCTGTCATTCTGCCCCTGAACAAGGCAGTTAACCCATTGATCCTAGGCCGTCAATGTAAATAAGAATTTTTTTCTTAACTGACTTGCCTAGTTAAATAACGGTTAAATAAATAAAATATCTGTGGACATCGGAGGGTTGGAGTCAATGAATGGTGGATTGGCTACTGTGGGTGAAAATCCATCACTTGAAGAAAGAGGAAATTAGGAATTATTATTTAACTACAGGTACCGTAGATGTGAGCGAAAATAGCTATAAATAGCAGTAGAAGTATTGTTGTCCGTTAATTTACTCCAATCAGAGTAGGGATGATAGGGTAGGGGGGAAAAAAAGTGTGATTATACTGTATATAAAATGTAAAAAAGCCAGAGGCATATACTGTAGATTTTAGACCTGAGCCCTATACTACGAATGCAGTTTGAGGGGTTAGCGAGGTAACTTTGGTCAATGCTGAGTTCAACTTGAAATAACCAGTACCACAAATGTGGCTCACATTTTAGCCTGGTAAATTTCTTTGGCATTGCTCCGGAGCAGGCTAAATACATTTATCCTGAATGAAGTGTCTGAGCCGCGAATCGAGGACCAATTAAATAATTTGAGGAAGACAACTGATTAAATATTGTATTAATCAAATGTTTTTATTTGTAAATAAAAATTGTCATGTTAAAATACCTAGCACATTACACTTAAATTACAAATGCATTAGAAACTTCACTCACAGTAAAACTTATGACTTAACAATTATTTTTATCATATGAGTGGGAAATAAGGTGATCGTGCATTGATAACCACACCAAAGTAATAAAATAAAGACGGTGCTGTTAAAAGTTTATTTCATTTTGATTTCAGCACTGACGTGGACATGGATTGATGTTGCAGCATTGTCTCAATGAAGAGTTTGACTAGCCACGTGACAGGCACGCGCAGTTACAAGCCTGCTAGAGTTAGTGGCAGGCGGACAAGAAATATCCACCGTAGTAGTACGGATGAAGCCTGAGCTGGAATGGGACGCTAACTGAAGCTGGCTAGCTTTAGAAAACCCTGCGTAGATCTAGCTAGTATAACCCCTTTCGAAGAATGTCAGTTCTCAAATTGAGAACTATGTTAGAAAAATATTGACTATTATTGAAGGGAATTAAGTTTGTGTACACCTATTAATTATTAAAACCAATTTGTTCACTGAAAGTGTGCTTTGTTTTTCAAACAGACTTCAAACACGCATGCAGGGTAACTGTATAAATTCACTTTTATAAAGTCATAATTGCAAAGTCAAAGTCCTAGCTATTGCAGGCTGATTTTGAGCACTTAAAACTCCAGGGGCGTGTTCATAAGTGCACAGGATGGAAAACCTTTCGCAATGTAAAACAGAAATTAGATTTTTTTTATACATTTTCTTCAATTTGTTGTACCTAATGAACACAACCCAGGTAGACTCTCCCTGTCTTCACAATGAGACACATTGAGTTTTTATGTGGGCAGGAGGTCACCAACAGTTTTATTTAGCTCCACTTGTATTACAATTTATGACCAGTAGAGGCCAGAAAAGCCTGGGTCATATCGAGACCGTGTGCAGTAGACTCGGGTCATATCCTATACAATCTATGGTCAACCCAGATTAGTCAAATAAAACACTTTTTGCAGGACTCATTCTGGGCTTGGATACATTACGTCTGCATATATACCCTGTATGCGTATTTATAACCCAATAGCATGACAACAAATATGGGCTTAAAAATATATTCAGAAGGTATAAACGTGTAAAACACGTACAGTATGTCCTTATACTATTTCCCCCAAAGTAATGTGAGATCGTGGGGAACAAACAAATTTAGAGCCGATTGAGGAGAAGTCCCGGAACTAATTGATCTTCCTGGAAATTCAGCCCATAGAGCTGACTGAAAAGAGGTAAGACAATGGAGCTACTAAACACATTAGTCTCCCTATGAATCATTAACACTGGGCTGCCTCTCAACTCTCTCTTTCGTTTAGTCAGTCTCTAACACACTCTCTCACGCAAAACCCCTCTATCCTCTCTCAATTAAAATTCAAGGAGCTTTATTGGCATGGGAACATATTTTTACATTGCCAAAGCAAGTGAAATGGATAAACAAAAGTGAAATATACAAAAAGTGAAGTGTCTACCCTCTCTGTTACTCCTACATATTATATAACACCACACAAAGAGCCTTTCAGTGTAGGCCAAAGGTCATTGGACCAGCTCTGACAAAAAAAAAGTACAGTACTAACAGACCAGTTATTTCCCCTGCTAATGAGGGGGAACAGCCAGTCACCATGAGATGACAGGGTATGATCAACACTTTATGCAGCTCTCCCTGCACTATCAGCTCCAATGTAAATAACATGAAGTCTACCTCTGATAAGCTTCCCAGTAAAGCATTAAAACAATCAAGCAACCCAGAAAAGTGCTAAAAATAGCCCATATTAACATATGTAGCCTAAGAAACAAGGTCCATGAAGTCAATAACTTGCTTGTAACAGATGACATTCATATTCTGACTATCTCTGATACTCACTTAGATAATACATTTGATGATAGTGGTAGCAATACATGGTTATAACATTTACAGAAAAGACAGAAATGCCAACGGAGGCAGTGTTGCGGTCTATATTCAGAACCACATTCCTGTAAAGCTTAGAGACAATCTAATATTAAATACTGTTGGAATAATATGGCTACAGGTTCATCTGCCTCACCTAAAGCAAATTCTTGTGGGAAGCTGCTATAGACCACCAAGTGCTAACAGTCAGTATCTGGATAATATGTATGAAATGCTTGATAATATATGTGATATCAATAGAGAAGTATATTTTCTGGGTGATTTAAATATTAACTGGCAATCATCAAGCTGTCCACTCAGGAAAAAACGTCAAACTATAACCAGTGCCTGCAACCTGGATCAGGTTGTCAGTCAACCTACCACGGTAGTTACAAACAGCACAGGAATTAAATCATCAACATGGATTGATCACATTTGTACTAATGCTGCAGATATTTGCTTTAAAGCAGTATCCAAATCCATAGTGATCACAATATAATAGCCATATCTAGGAAAACCAAAGTTCCAAAGGCTGGGCCTAATATAGTGTATAAGAGGTCATACAAGAAGTTTTGTAGTGATTCATATGTTGATGATGTAAATAATATTTGCTGGTTTGTGGTGTGTAATGAGGAGCAACCAGACGCTGCACTTGACGCATTTACTTAGTAACTACTTATTCCAGTTACTAATAAGCACCCGTTAAGAAAATTACTGTAAAAACTGTTAAATCCCCTTGGATTGATGAGGAATTGAATAATTGTATGGTTGAGAGGGATGAGGCAAAAGGTATAGCAATTAAGTCTGGCAGCCCAACTGACTGGCAAACGTACTGCAAATTAAGAAATCATGTGACTAAACTAAATAAAAAGAAACTACACTATGAAACAAAGAAATTATATTAAGAATGATAGCAAAAAGCTTTGGGGCACCTTAAATGAAATTTTTGGGAAAAAAGACAACTCGGCTCCTTCATTCAGATGGCTCATTCATCACAAAGCCCACTGATATTGCGAACTACTTTTAATGACTTTTTCATTGGCAAGATAAGCAAACTTAGGGATGACATGCCAGCAACAAACGCTGACACTACACATCCAAGTATATAGGACCAAATTATGAAAGACAAGAATTGCACTTTTGAATTCCGTAAAGTCAGTGTGGAAGAGGGGAAATAATTATTGTTGTCTATCAACAATGACAAGCCACTGGGGTCTGACAATCTGGATGGAAAATTACTGAGGATAATAGCAGACGATATTGCCACTCCTATTTGCCACGTCTTCAATTTAAGCCTACTAGAGCGCGTGTGCCCTCAGGCCTGGAGGGAAGCTAAAGTAATTCCGCTACCCAAGAATAGTAAAGCCCCCTTTACTGGCTCAAATAGCCGACCAATCAGCCTGTTACCAACCCTTAGTAAACTTCTGGGAAAAAATGTGTTTGATCAGATACAATGCTATTTTACAGTAAACAAATTGACAACAGAATTTCAGCATGCTTATAGGGAAGGATACTCAACAATCACAAATGACTGATGATTGGCTGAGAGAAATCAATGATAAAATTATTGTGGGGGCTGTCTTGTTAGACTTCAATGCAGCTTTTGACATTATTGATCATAGTCTACTGCTTGAAAAACATATGTGTTATGGCTTTACACCCCCTGCTATAATGTGGATAAAGAGTTACTTGTCTAACAGAACACAGAAGGTGCTCTTTAATGGAAGCCTATCAAATATAATCCAGTTAGAATCAGGAATTCCCCAGGGTAGCTGTTTAGGCCCCTTGCTTTTTTCTATTTTTACTAACGACATGCCACTGACTTTGAGTAAAGCCAGAGTTTCTATGTATGCGGATGACTCAACACTATACACGTCAGCTACAACAATGATGACTGAAATGACTGCAACACACAACAAAGAGCTGCAGTTAGTTTCAGAGTGGGTGGCAAGGAATAAGTTAGCCCGAAATATTTCTAAAACTAAAAGCATTGTATTTGGAACATAACACTCACTAAACCCTAAACCTCAACTAAATCTTGTAATAAATAATATGTAAATCGAGCAAGTTGAGATGACTAAACTGCTTGGAGTAACACTAGATTGTAAACTGTCATGGTCAAAACATATTGATGCTGTAGTAGCTAAGGTGGGGAGAAGTCTGTCTATAATAAAGCGATGCTCTGCCTTCTTAACAACACTATCAACAAGGCAGGTTCTACAGGCCCTAGTTTTGTCACACCTTGACTACTGTTCAGTCGTGTGGTCAGGTGCCACAAAAAAGGACTTAGGAAAATTGCAATTGGCTCAGAACAGGGCAGCACGGCTGGCCCTTGGATGTACACAGAGAGCTAAAATTAATAATATGCATGTCAATCTCTCCTGGCTGAAAGTAGAGGAGAGACTGACTTCATCACTACTTTTATTTATGAGAGGTATTGACATGTTGAATGCACCGAGCTGTCTGTTTGAACTACTGGTGCAAAGCTCAGAAACCCATGCATACCCCACAAGACATGCCACAAAAGGTCTCTTCACAGTCCCCAAGTCCAGAACAGACTATGGGAGGCACACAGTACTACATAGAGCCATGACTACATGGAACTCTATTCCACATCAAGTAACTGACGCAAGCAGTAAAATTAGATTTAAAAACAGATTTAAAAAAAACACCTTATGGAACAGTGGTGACTGTGAAGCAACACAAACATTGGCACAGACAAATGCATACACACACATACGATAACATACGCACTATACATACACATGGATTTAGTACTGTAGATATGTGGTAGTTTTGGAGTAGGGGCCTGAGGGCACACAGTGTGTTGTGAAATCTGTGAATGTATTGTAATGTTTTAAAATTGTATAAACTGCCTTAATTTTGCTGGACCCCAGGAAAAGCAGCAGCTAATGGGGATCCATAATAAATACACATACAAATACTACAAACTGTGCCATAAAAGCCCTGACCTGAAGGCCAGGTAGTACAGCATGTCTGCATGCAGGGATAGGGATGCTACATACACCTATGTTTATAGCCCAAAAGTTTGAAACAAATGTTTCTTCTTCCAAAGCTTACAACCAAAGGAAAAGCTGTGGTCCTATGAAATTGTGATAATATGAAATTAGGCTTTAAAAACAATCAAGAATCCCTGGTAGTGGTAGTAATATAATTATAATCTTTAAATGATGTTTGTGTAACATTAAGCGACCTACCGTTTTGCCGTCGTTGCCAAACAGCATCAGGCCTGCCTTAGTGACCAGACCAGGTTGACTGGCACCAGGGATCTCCAGGGGTTGACCAATAGCAGTGGCACCACTGTCTAGTAGAGAGGAACCGTAGAACGTCACCTTCTAGAGGAGAGATAGGAGAGACCACAGTGGAATCAGCCTTTGGGTGGAGCTCAATAGTCTAGACTGGCCTCCTTTCCTTTTCTTCTATACCTCATCTGCACCGATGTGACTGAACAGGTGAGAACACGGCTATATGATTCACCTTTTATTAGGCAGTTAGAAACAGGAAGGGTGGACACATGGATTTGAACACCGGTCTCCTGTGGGGAGCAGTTACAGTTAGACCACAGGCTCTGCATGTACTTTACTGTCTTTATTGTCCCCTTGGGGAAAATGTGTTGCCGTATCACGTACTTGTTTCAAAATGCTGTTTAAGAAAAGGACAATACACATTCATGACATGTATACACAGTAGATACAGTAAGAATCCCAGCCTGCTGGTCTCAGTGAAGGGATAGTGGTCTCAGTGACTGGATAGTGGTCTCAGTGAAGGGATAGTGGTCTCAGTGAAGGGATAGTGGTCTCAGTGAAGGGATAGTGGTCTCAGTGAAGGGGGAGTGGTCTCAGTGAAGGGATAGTGGTCTCAGTGAAGGGATAGTGGTCTCAGTGACTGGATAGTGGTCTCAGTGAAGGGATAGTGGTCTCAGTGAAGGGATAGTGGTCTCAGTGAAGGGATAGTGGTCTCAGTGAAGGGATAGTGGTCTCAGTGAAGGGGGAGTGGTCTCAGTGAAGGGATAGTGGTCTCAGTGAAGGGATTGTGGTCTCAGTGAAGGGATAGTGGTCTCAGTGACTGGATAGTGGTCTCAGTGAAGTGATAGTGGTCTCAGTGAAGGGATAGTGGTCTCAGTGAAGGGATAGTGGTCTCAGTGACTGGATAGTGGTCTCAGTGAAGTGATAGTGGTCTCAGTGAAGGGATAGTGGTCTCAGTGAAGGGATAGTGGTCTCAGTGAAGGGGGAGTCGTCTCAGTGAAGGGATAGTGGTCTCAGTGAAGGGATAGTGGTCTCAGTGACTGGATAGTGGTCTCAGTGAAGGGGGAGTGGTCTCAGTGAAGGGATAGTGGTCTCAGTGAAGGGATAGTGGTCTCAGTGAAGGGATAGTGGTCTCAGTGAAGGGATAGTGGTCTCAGTGAAGGGATAGTGGTCTCAGTGAAGGGATAGTGGTCTCAGTGAAGGGATAGTGGTCTCAGTGAAGGGGGAGTGGTCTCAGTGAAGGGATAGTGGTCTCAGTGAAGGGATAGTGGTCTCAGTGACTGGATAGCGGTCTCAGTGAAGGGATAGTGGTCTCAGTGAAGGGATAGTGGTCTCAGTGAAGGGATAGTGGTCTCAGTGAAGGGATAGTGGTCTCAGTGAAGGGGGAGTGGTCTCAGTGAAAGGATAGTGGTCTCAGTGAAGGGATAGTGGTCTCAGTGAAGGGATAGTGGTCTCAGTGAAGGGATAGTGGTCTCAGTGACTGGATAGTGGTCTCAGTGAAGGGATAGTGGTCTCAGTGAAGGGATAGTGGTCTCGGTGAAGGGATAGTGGTCTCAGTGAAGGGGGAGTGGTCTCAGTGAAGGGATAGTGGTCTCAGTGAAGGGATAGTGGTCTCAGTGACTGGATAGCGGTCTCAGTGAAGGGATAGTGGTCTCAGTGAAGGGATAGTGGTCTCAGTGAAGGGATAGTGGTCTCAGTGAAGGGGGAGTGGTCTCAGTGAAAGGATAGTGGTCTCAGTGAAGGGATTGTGGTCTCAGTGAAGGGATAGTGGTCTCAGTGACTGGATAGTGGTCTCAGTGAAGGGATAGTGGTCTCAGTGAAGGGATAGTGGTCTCAGTGAAGGGATAGTGGTCTCAGTGAAGGGGGAGTCGTCTCAGTGAAGGGATAGTGGTCTCAGTGAAGGGATAGTGGTCTCAGTGACTGGATAGTGGTCTCAGTGAAGGGGGAGTGGTCTCAGTGAAGGGATAGTGGTCTCAGTGAAGGGATAGTGGTCTCAGTGAAGGGATAGTGGTCTCAGTGAAGGGATAGTGGTCTCAGTGAAGGGATAGTGGTCTCAGTGACTGGATAGTGGTCTCAGTGAAGGGATAGTGGTCTCAGTGAAGGGATAGTGGTCTCAGTGAAGGGATAGTCGTCTCAGTGAAGGGATAGTGGTCTCAGTGAAGGGATAGTGGTCTCAGTGAAGGGATAGTGGTCTCAGTGAAGGGATAGTGGTCTCAGTGAATGGATAGTGGTCTCAGTGAAGGGATAGTGGTCTCAGTGAAGGGATAGTGGTCTCAGTGACTGGATAGTGGTCTCAGTGAAGGGATAGTGGTCTCAGTGACTGGATAGTGGTCTCAGTGAAGGGATAGTGGTCTCAGTGAAGGGATAGTGGTCTCAGTGAAGGGATAGTGGTCTCAGTGAAGGGATAGTGGTCTCAGTGACTGGATAGTGGTCTCAGTGACTGGATAGTGGTCTCAGTGAAGGGATAGTGGTCTCAGTGACTGGATAGTGGTCTCAGTGAAGGGATAGTGGTCTCAGTGACTGGATAGTGGTCTCAGTGAAGGGATAGTGGTCTCAGTGAATGGATAGTGGTCTCAGTGAATGGATAGTGGTCTCAGTGAAGGGATAGTGGTCTCAGTGAAGGGATAGTGGTCTCAGTGAAGGGGGAGTGGTCTCAGTGAAGGGATAGTGGTATCAGTGAAGGGATAGTGGTCTCAGTGAATGGATAGGGGCATTAGCTTGAGCTATTTAGGAAAGGAAAGGGGGAAACCTAGTCAGTTGTACAACTGAATGCATTCAACTGAAATGTGTCTTCTGCATTTAACCCAACCCCTCTGTATCAGAGAGGTGCGGAGGGCTGCCTTAATCAACATCCACATCATCGGCGCCTGAGGAACAGTGGGTTAACTACCTTGCTCAGGGGCAGAACGACAGATTTTTACCTTGTCAGCTCGGAGATTCGATCAAGCAACTTTTCGGTTACTGGCCCAACGCTCCTACCTGCCAGGCTACCTGCCGCCCCCAAAGGGATATCACATTTGGTAAAAATTATTGTTTAGTGCTGTTTTTTCTGCAGGGGGGTGCCCTATACCTGCACCCAGAAGGGAATAGTAGCTTGGGTCTAAAAAATCTAGCTTGGGTCTAAAATTATTTTGTGAGCCTTGCTGAGGGCCCTGACCTTGAAGATCTCATCAAGCCTGTCTGTTTGACTCCAAGTACCTTGCTTGCTGTGGTGATAATCCTTCTCAGCATGTTCTTTTGGCTGGCTGGCTGACAGCGTCATTACCGAACCAACAAACAATACAATCAGTAAATAACTATATTCTTACCTGTCCATCAACCTCTGCCCAGGCTCCAGGCACTTTGTCATTTCCTCTGATCCAGTTGTGTAGGGCCTGTGCAGACTGGTTCCAGTCAATCTACAGAAAAACACAAATCATAATAACTAATTACCTGAAATCAACATAGACATACATATCTGAATCAAACAATAGGAAATATGTGGTCCTATGTAATATGTAATCTCAATATGTAATATGTGGTCCTATGTAATATGTAATCTCAGTATGTAATATGTGGTCCTATGTAATAGGTAATCTCAAACATAGTGTTACAGTAGTGCTTGAGCGGTCCACTGATCTTGTGGTTAGAAGCAAGATGGCAGGAGCAGTGTTTGTAGAGAATTTAGTTAGGGTCTTGGCCTACCTTGGCATTGTCTTTCTTCTGAATCCCCTCATAGGTGGCTCCCTCCTCTGGCTGGACGATCTTTGGGGCATTCCCTGCTGCGATCAGCCTCACTGCATCCACCTGTGAACCAGGTAAACTTGACAAACATGCTCAAAGATTCCCAACAGTACGGAATGGGTCTCACCCTCCATGTGTTGTTGTACTATGCTGCACTTTCTTTTTGCATACATGAAACTCTCTGTTTCAAACAATATTTGTTGATTTGGCTGGCCCTATGTGACAGACGGAGAAAACTCTGCATTCCTCGGAGTACTGAAGTGTGGCCTTGTTGTATCTCTTTGACTTACTGTGCCTTTCACTCCCTCAGGGAAGAGGAACCTCTTGTAGATGGTGTTGACAGTGTCATCAGGCTCCACATCACACTCCCTCTGCAGCAGGATTGGTCCAGTGTCCAGTCCGTCATCCGCCCAGAACACTGTGAACCCACCTTTCTTGTCCCCGTGGATCAAGGTCCTGTTGTCAAACCCATGGAGAGGGTAAAGTAAGGCTAACACACTCAAGCTACTTGACGTTTTTTAGTTTACCCATGCAAGCCTCTCACCTCTTTTGTCCAATCAGCAGCTTTATGTTTTAACCATGTGTAAATCAACCAACCAACCAAACAATCAGTCAACCAACAAACTAAGCCATCAATAATCAATCAGATAAACAAACAAATTACAAAGCATTTTGCCTACTGTGGAGACAAGATCAATAAATCAACTAACCAAAACACCAACCAACCCACTAGTGTCCCAAAAACACCAACCAACCAACCCACTGTCCCACCAACCAACCATCCACCCAACCAACCAATCATCTGTTTGTCCATCCATCCACCCAACCAACATCCATCCGTTTGTCCAAGCAGCCACCGACTCACCAGTTGATGGCGGAGGCCCCCCTGTGTCGGGGCAGCAGGGAGGGGTGATAGATGATGGAACCGTGGGCCGGGTGGTCGATGACCTCCATGGGGATGAATTGGGAGCAGAAGGGCATGACGTTGAGCTCGGCCCCCGTGGCCTTGTAGACCTGCACCACCTCCGGGATGCCTTTCCCCTTCAGGCGCCAGCGTGGGAACTTGAAGACGTTCACGCCATCCTTCTCAGCCTCCGCGCCTGTAGGTGTAGAGGGGAGAAGACAGGAGTGATGTTTCTCCCATACAGTATGTAATTCAAGTCAAATTGCCATGGTCTAAGGGGCTTGCCCAACCATTATAGTAATTCTATGATTTCAAGTTAATATCAATGTGAAATGCCTTTCTTGCAAGCTCTAAAACCAACAGTGCAGTGATCAATGTCAATGTAGTACAAAAAAATAACAAGGTAGAACAAAAATTCACAGGAAAGCAATATACAAGATCAGTTCCAGTACCATATTTACAATGTGCAGGGATACTGGAGTGATAGAGATAGATATGTATAGGGGTAAGGTGACTAGGCATCTGGATGTATGATAAACAGAGTAGTAGCAGTGTAAATGAAGATTGTATGTGAGTGTGTGTAGAGTCAGTATAAATGTGTGTACATGTTATGTGTGTGTTGGAGTGTCAGTGTGTGTAGTCCTGTGAGTGTGGATAGAGAATATAAATACAAGGGCCAACTCAAAAAGTCTGTTCAGGAGCCTGTTGGTGTCAGACTTGATGCACCGGTAACACTTGCCGTGCGGAAGCAGAGAGAACACTCCTTGGCTTGGGTGGTTGGAGTCTTTACTGATTTCACACCGCCTGATATAGAGATCCTGGATGGCAGGGATGTGATGTACCTCCAGTGATGTACTGGGCTGTTTGGGGCAATTTCATGGAAACGGAATTACGCCAAGACATATATTTTTCACTTTAAAATGTATACCAAACAAAAAAAACATTGATTTCAACATTTACCAAACAATACCACTCTATGCACAAGTACTAGTTTTAACAACTTCCACAGAACATTTTACAAAAACACATTTACAGGAAGAACTGTGCAGATGCAAAGTTTGGTAACAGAAGATTTTACCTTAATTATCTTTTTTTTTTTTACTGTGCAAATTGTTCAAAGTAGTCATTTTGCATAGAGTTGTATGGTTTGTTAAACTTTGAAATCAATGTTGTTGTCGTTTTTGTTTAAAGTGAAAAATCAGTCGCAGCGTAATTCCGTTACCATGGAATTACCCTTTGTCCTTGTCCCTTTGTAAGTTCTTTGTAAGCAGCTGTCGTCCTTACTGCCGTTACACACAGTATGTACTTCCAAAAAAGATCTAAATAACAATGATCTATTATTTTTAACCAAGTGTGCATGCGCACCTCCAATAAAATCACTCATTACTGCCATGCACAGGTCGGCTTATCCAGCAGCATTACAGTATCCCAAAATGTTATTTTGATTTTTTTTTTGGAAGTACATACCATGCGTAATGGCAGTAATGACTATAGTTGCTCTGAGAAAGTCCATATTTTGACATTAACGTTTGCAGAGCTGCTTAATAGGACTTTGAATTGATGGATCCTAGGTGTCAGAGGAGATCCCATCATATTCATCATCTCCTCAAGCCCAGGTTCTGGTTCAGGTTGATTAGGTAAAAGTAAGTATGCCACTGAATAGAGTTCACAAAGTCAGTCATGTCAGATCAGGCTACATCAAGGGACACATATTTAATGTATTCAAACAGGGCCCTTGACTCCTTTTGGGTAGGGGGAATTTCACAGGCTGGCTGTAGGCATTTTCAATAGAGCCAAATGTAAATGGTAATTATGTTGATACTTGTTTATTTTGATTAAGAAAATGCATTGAGGACAGAGGACATGGGGGAAAGGATTGGTGTGATCTCACTGGGCACAATGTCTCTTCCACATTGGTTCAATGTAATTTCATTAAAATGATGTGGAAACAACGTTGATTCAACCAGTGTGTGCCTAGTGGAATGTATCTAATGTCTACTTTGGTCTGTGGTGAACAACAGGCACAACTTCTATCAGTGTTCAGTTGACATGATCAAGGCCCCTGTTTCCTTTCAACATGTTAAGAAGAACCCATTGATTTTCTTATAGTTTGGGACAGGACTGTTCTTGTTTGGGACAGGACTGTTCTTGTTTGGGACAGGACTGTTCTTGTTTGGGACAGGACTGTTCTTTGACTGATAATGTGTTCACTTGACATTAAAAAGATTATATTATGTTTGCCCTCACAATATGTGTTCTCTGTGTAGTCTTTGGTTTACTTTATGTACTCTGGTGTGAGGACAAAACCTGATAGAAAAGGGTAGAAAATTCAATATGCATACTGTTTATCCAGGCTTTGAGCGGGTTCTTGATATCCAAGTAAAATGTCCTTCAGGAAAAAGTAAGACTCCCTCCACTATGAGAATATCTCTCTTTTGTGTTTCATATGCAAATTAATTTTGTATTATAGCAGTGTAGAGACAGAGGGTCTTGTTATTGCTGAGGAAAAAAGGTGCTGTCATGCCTGCTCACCTAGAGGGTCGGCTTTGCCATCCTTGTCAGGTATAGTGAACACTCCAACGATGGTGTGGCCCTCCTTCCTCAACTCCTTGTACACCTCCAGGCCAAAAACACTCTGACCAATCACAGCTATCCTCATCATGAGCAATCACAAACTACTGGCACAAAAAGGCAACACCACAGAAAAACAGCAAAAGAGCATTTTACTTTCAAGCACTTCTCGAGATTTATAACAGAAGCATTTGAATATGATCAATTTCAAAATAACCAAATGATATTTATGTTATCCAGAAGTTTTCCATTTTCATTTGTGTAAAATCAGGCAAATAGATCATCAAATATCAGATCCATTTGTTAGTAAGGTCATGAAAAGTGGTTGACAGTGGGCGCGTTTGAAGGGTAAGGCTCAAGCAACCGACTGTAGACGAATGTCGAGGATTCAATTCGTTGGAGGTTCAACTGCGACAGCCGAAAGTCAGACACTGATGTGGTTTTCCAACACCATATCACACTCACAAACTGAACATATATGTCTGTACATTGTACAATCAATTAGTGAGAGAAAGACTCATATCACATTCATTTATTTGTATATCTACTGCATCTGGATACACAAATTGTGACAAAGTTGGTTCTTGTTTCAGTCATGTCTTTTATCATGTTTGCATGGGTCAAACAATTTTTTTTTATTATTAGAGCCTCCCACAATGCAGGCCATGGTTGCAGGATGAAGTTGGTGAATAGCAAATGCAGAAACTTGCAGTCGACTGCAATCAAAACTTCATGACTAACACACGATTTTTGTAAAGTTCATACAGTCCACATGTAGATGCAAATCAGATTTGTTTTTCTTCCCAATAATGACATAAACTTTGAAAGGCAGTGTCCAACGATGGTCACCGGCTAGGAAAAAGTGACCCGCTGGAACACGCCCAATGACTTTCACTCAAAAATTGTATTTTTTATCCATATTTTATAACTGGGGTCGCACTTATTTCAACCAATCACGTTGCAGAGCAGATCTCTGCCTATGGAGGATTGACCAATAGAATCGACGTAGCTCTACAGTACACTAGACTTCTACGTGCAAAACGCCTAAATATATCTTCCCTACAATGAAAAATGTGCAGAAACAAATCTTTGAATTCATTTTTAATGATGCACAGTGAAGTTTCACTTTTGCAATAAACTCTCCGATAGCAAACACAAATGAAAGTTGCTACACCACAAAGTGAGAACTTTTCTGACAGCTTCATATACGTTTATTACAGTGTGAGCAAGCTACCTTGCAGGTTGGCAACGTTGCAAACCTTTATAAAGTAATGTATAAACACAACGATGTCAAGTACGTAAAGCTAGGCGCGCGAGCCAGAACCAAACGTCAAATTCTAGAACATTGTGCACTGTGCAATCTCGAGATAGCGAATCTCAACACATAGAAATATGCAGTTGAATATTAAAAATGATCATTAACCTTACTTTAATGCTGGCCAAAGTCTCCCCTACTGGCGTGCAGAGAGGGATCGTGTGGACACCGTTACTCTTTATTTCGGGCCGAGAATGTCAGAAGGCTGGTTGCTGCATGTGAGCGACTGTAACAGCCATTAGGAATTACACAACAGTTGAAATCGTGTGATATGATAGGGCGGTCTAGCCGCAAGGGGAGGTCGTAAACTTAATCAGTGTATGGTATTTTTTTTTCAGTAGAACTTAATATGGAACCATACTTTTCCCAGACCAGTTGAGAAGTGTTTGTGGTATAGTTCATGGCAGTAGTTTATGACAGTCTCTAAAATGTGATAATTTCCTCATTGGTTCATATCTATACCATAAAACAGGTTGTTATAGAGACAGAAAGATAGGAGAGCAATGGTCAGTAGGTTATAGCTTAGTTTACCTCTCCCATTTACCATAAACTCCTGCAAATGTTAGTAAAGTTAAAGCTACAACATGTAACTTTTTGGGCGCCCCAACCAAATTCACATAGAAATGTGAGTTATAGATATTTCATTCTCATTGAAAGCAAGTCCAAGAAAGGGTAGATCTGTTCTATGTGTTCTGTTGCTACAATTTGCTTCTGTTCATACGTTTAGTTTTTGTGTCTTTTACTTTTAGTTTTGTACACCAGATTCAAACAGCTGAAAATACAATATTTTGGGGTATAGAAAATATATTTCAAAGTAATTTAGATGCTACAATGATTCCCTCCACAATGACTGCTTGTTTTGTCACAAACTGAAATTAGGCAAACTATTAGAATTTTTGCAACCAGGATATAGTGGAGCGATTTTTGCATTGTGTATCTTTAATAATTGTCATCATATTGGTTAATTAACTGTATTGACCTTCACAGGAAGTTATTCAAGGTGCACACAAATTGCAGGTTTGTGCTACCACCATTAATTAATGACAAATTCTGATAATAGCGCAGGTGATTGGGGCATAGTTGTACCAATGTTAGTATTGTAGCAACCACACAGGTTAAGTTAGGACATTACAACTCTACTAATAGTATTGGCATTTCCCACAGTTCATTGTGTGCTAGGTCACTAAAATACAAGGGACCGTCACTGTGACTCAACTGTATCCTTTTTCTCGCAAATGTTGAAAACCTCAGGCCATAGTGTTTGCGTCACACACAGCGTCTGAATGTAACCCAGTTTAGTTAGAGCCAGTTTACACTAGTAACCCGTTATCATTAGGGTTAATGAGTGACAGGAATGGAGTCACCTGACTGCATCAGACCAGCACAGCAGACAGTGGTGGTGATATACAGTGGAAAGAAAAAGTATGTGAACTCCTTGAAATTACCTGTATTTCTGCATAAAATGGTCATCAAATTTGATCTGATCTTCCTCTTAATCACAATAATAGACAAACATAGTGTTCTTAATCTAATAACACACAAATCATTGTATTTTTCTTGTCTATATTGAATACATAATTTAAACATTCACAGTGTAGGTTGGAAAAAGTATGTGAACCCCTAGGTAATGACTTCTCCAAAAGCTGATTGTAGTCAGGAGTCAGCTAACATGGAGTCCAATCAATGAGACGAGATTGGAGATGTTGGTTAGAGCTGCCTTGCCCTATAAAAAACACTCACAAAATTTGAGTTTGCTATTCACAAGAAGCATTGCCTGATGTGAACCATGCCTCGAACAAAAGAGATCTCAGAAGACCTAAGAATTGTTGACTTGCATAAAGCTGGAAAGGGTTACAAAAGTATCTCTAAAAGCCTTGATGTTCATCAGTCCACGGTAAGACAAATTGTCTATAAATGGAGAAAGTTCAGCACTGTTGCTACTCTCCCTAGGAGTGGTCGTCCTGCAAAGATGACTGTAAGAGCACAGCGCAGAATGCTCAATGAGGTTAAGAAGAATCCTAGAGTCAGCTAAAGACTTACATAAATCTCTGAAACATGCTAGCATCTCTGTTGACAAGTCTAAAATATGTAAACAAGAATGGTTTTCATGGGAGGACACCATGGAAGAAGCCACTGCTGTCCAAACAAAATATTGCTGCACGTCTGAAGTTTGCAAAAGTGCACCTAGATGTTCCACTGGCAAAATATTCTCTGATCAGATGAAATTACAGTTGAGTTGTTTGGAAGGAACACCCAACACTTTGTGTGGCGAAAAAAAGGCACAGCACACCAACATCAAAACCTCACCCCAACTGTAAAGTGTGGTGGAGGGAGCATCATGGTTTGGGGCTGCTTTGCTGCCTCAGGGCCTGGACAGCTTGCTATCATCGACAGAAAAATGAATTCCCAAGTTTATCAAGACATTTTGCAGGAGAACGTTAGGCTATCTGTCCGCCAGTTGAAGCTCAACAGAAGTTGGGTGATGCAACAGGACAACGACCCAAAACATAGAAGTAAATCAACAACAGAATGGCTTCAACAGAAGAAAATACACATTCTTTAGTGGCCCAGTCCTGACCTCAACCCGATTGAGATGCTGTGGTATGACCTCAAGAGAGCAGTTCACACCAGACATCGCAAGAATATTGCTGAACTGAAACAGTTTTATGAAGAGGAATGGTCCAAAATTCCTCCTGACCATTGTACAGGTCTGATCCACAACTACAGAAAACATTTGGTTGAGGTTATTGCTGTTAAAGGAGGGTCAACCAGTTATTAAATCCAAGGGTTCACATACTTTTCCCACCCTGCACTGTGAATGTTTACACGGTGTGTTCAATAAAGACATGAAAACGTATAATTGTTTGTGTTATTAGTTTAAGCAGTCTGTGTTTGTCTATTGTTGTGACCTAGATGAAGATCAGATCAAATTTTCTGACCAATTATGCAGAAATCCAGGTATTTCCAAAGGGTTCACATACTTTTTCTTGCCACTGTACTGTGCCTTCAGAAAGTATTCATACCCTTTGACTTATTCCACATTTTGTTGTGTTACAGCCTGAATTCAAAATGGATTAAATCATTTTTTTAGAAAATAGGTAAAAATATGTTTCTAGAAAATTTTGCAAATGTATAGAAAATGAAATACAGAAATATCTAATTTAAATAAGTATTCACACCCCTGAGGCAATACTTTGTTGAAGCACCTTTGGCAGAAATTACAGACTTGAGTCGTCTTGGGTATGTCTCTATCAGCTATGCACATCTGGATTTGGGGATTTTCTACCATTCTTCCTTGCAGATTTTCTCAAGCTCTATTAAATTAGATGGGGAGTGGCGGTAACAGCAATCTTCAAGTCTTTTCACATATTATCAATGGAATTTAAGTCTAGCCTTTGGCTGGGCTACTCAAGGTCTTTCACATTCTTGCTCTGAAGCCATTCCAGCTTTGCTTTGGCTGTACACTTGGGGTCATTGTCCTGTTGGAATATAAATCTTTGCCCCAGTCTAAGGTCGTTTGCACTCTGAAGCAGGTTCTAATCAAGGATTTACCTGCATTTGGCTTCATTCATTGTTCCCTCTATCCTTATCAGTCTCCCAGTCCCTGCCTCTGAAAAGCATCCCCATAGCATGATGCTGCAAACACCATGCTTCATGGTAGGGATGGTTTTAGATGGGTAATGAGCTGTGCCTGGTTTTCTCCAGACATAGCACTTTGCATTCAGGCCAAAGAGTAAACATTTTTTGTCTCATCAGACCACAGAATCATTTTCCTTATGCTTTCAGAGTCTTTCATGTGCCTTTTTGCAAATACCAAGTGTGCTGTCATGTGCCTTCTTCTCAGGATTCTGTCGGGCCACTTCTTCTGTCTGGCCACTCTCACATAAAGCCCAGATTGGTGACGTGCTGTAGAGACTGGTGTCCTTCTGGCAAGTTCTTCCATCTTAGCCAAGAAACAGAGTGGTTATTAGGTTTTTGGTCACCTCCCTGACCAAGGTACTTCTTACCCGGTTGCTCAGTTTGGTCAGATGACCAGCTCTAGGCAGAGTCTGGGTAGTTACATATTTTTTCAATTTCCCAATGAAGGAGACCACTGGGCTCTTGGAAATGTTCAACACTCTAGAAATTGTTTTATACTTTCCCAAGATAATTATTTTTTTATTTCACCTTTATTTAATTAACCAGGTAGGCCAGTTGAGAACAAGTTCTCATTTACAACTGCGACCTGGCCAAGATAAAGCAAAGCAGTGCGACAAAAACAACAACACGGAGTTACACATGGAATAAACAAATGTATAGTCAATAACACAATAGAAAAATATATGTACAGTGTGTGCAAATGTAGTAAGATTATGGAGGTAAGGCAATAAATAGGCCATAGTGGCGAAATAATTACCATTTAGCATTAACACTGGATTGATAGCTGTGCAGATGATGATGTGCAAGTAGAGATACTGGGGTGCAAAAGAGCAACAAAAAAAGTAAATAACAATATGGGGATGAGGTAGTTGGGTGGGCTATTTACAGATGGGCTGTGTACAGGTACAGTGATCAGTAAGCTGCTCTGACAGCTGATGCTTAAAGTTAGAGAGGGAGAAATAAGTCTCCAGCTTCAGTGATTTTTGCAATTCGTTCCAGTCATTGGCAGCAGAGAACTGGAAGGAAAGGCGGCCAAATGAGGTGTTGGATTTGGGGATGACCAGTCAAAATACCTGCTGGAGCGCGTGCTATGGGTGGGTGTTGCTATGGTGACCAGTGAGCTGAGATAAGGCGGAGCTTTACCTAGCATAGCCTTATAGATGACCTGGAGCCAGTGGGTTTGGCGACGAATATGTAGCGAGGGCCAGCCAACGAGAGCATACATGTCGCAGTGGTGGGTAGTATATGGGGCTTTGTGAGTCTGGAAGGAGAGTTTACAGTCTAACCAGACACCTAGAATATGTGGACAACTACAAATACCTATGTCAGAACCGTCCAGAGTAGTGATGCTAGTTGGACGGTCGGGTGTGGGCAGCAATCGGTTGAAGAGCATGCATTTAGTTTTACTAGCATTTAAGAGCAATTGGAGGCCACGGAAGGGGTGTTGTATGGCATTGAAGCTTGTTTGGAGGTTTGTTAACACAGTGTCCAAAGAAGGGCCAGATGTATACAGAATGATGTCATCTGCGTAGAGGTGGATTAGAGAATCACCAGCAGTAAGAGCGACATCATTAATGTATACAGAGAAAAGAGTCGGCCCAAGAATTGAACCATGTGGCACCCCCATAGAGACTGCCAGATGTCCGGAAAACAGGCCCTCCAATTTGACACTTTGACACACTGAACTCTATCTGAGAAGTAGTTGGTGAACCAGGCGAGGCAGTCATTTGAGAAACCAAGACTATTGAGTCTGCCGATAAGAATGCGGTGATTGACAGAGTCGAAAGCCTTGGCCAGGTCGATGAAGATGGCTGCACAGTACTATCTTTATCGATGGCGGTTATGATATCATTTAGGACCTTGAGTGCGGCCGAGGTGCACCCATGACCAGCTCGGAAACCAGATTGCATAGTGGAGAAGGTACGGTGGGATCGAAATGGTCAATGATCTGTTTTGTTTACTTGGCTTTCGAAGACTTTAGAAAGGCAGGGCAGGATGGATATTTGTCTATAACAGTTTGGGTCTGGTGTCTCCCCCTTTGAAGAGGGGGATGACCGCGGAAGCTTTCCAATCTTTGTGGATCTCAGACGATACAAAAGAGAGGTTGAACAGGCTAGTAATAGGGGTTGCAACAATTTCGGCAGATAATATTTAGAAAGAGATCGTCTAGCCCAGCTGATTTGTAGGGATCCAGATTTTGCAGCTCTTTCAGAACATCAGTTATCTGGATTTGGGTGAAGGAGAAGCGGGGGGGCTTGGGCAAGTTGCTGTGGGGGGTGCAGAGCTGTTGGCCGGGGTAGGGATAGCCAGGTGGAAAGCATAGCCAGCCGTAGAAGAATGCTTCTTGAAATTCTCGATTATCGTAGATTTATCGGTGGTGACAGTGTTTCCTAGCCTCAGTGCAGTGGGAAGCTGGGAGGAGGTGCTCTTTTCTCCATGGACTTTACAGTGTCCCAAAACTTTTTGGAATTAGTGCTACAGGATGCAAATTTCAGTTTGAAAAGCTAGCCTTAGCTTTCCCAGCTGACTGTGTATATTGGTTCCTGACTTCCCTGAAAAGTTACATATCTCGGGGGCTGTTCGATGCTAATGCAGTACGCCACAGGATGTTTTTGTGCTGGTTAAGAGCAGTCAAGTCTGGAGTGAACCAAGGGCTATATCTGTTCTTAGTTCTACATTTTTTGAATGGGGCATGCTTATTTAAGATGGTGAGGAAAGCACTTTTAAAGAACAACAAGGCATCCTCTACTGACGGGATGAGGTCAATAACCTTCCAGGATACCCAGGCCAGGTCGATTAAAAAGGCCTGCTCGCTGAAGTGTTTTAGGGAGAGTTTGACAGTTATGAGGGCTGGTAGTTTGACCACGGACCCATTACGGATGCAGGCAATGAGGCAGTGATCGCTGAGATCCTAGTAGAAGACAGCAGAGTTGTATTTAGAGGGAAAGTTGGTCATGATGATATCTATGAGGGTGCTCAGGTTTACGGATTTAGGGTTGTACCTGGTAGGTTCCTTGATAATTTGTGTGAGATTGAGGGCATCTAGCTTAGATTGTAGGACAGCCGGGGTGTTAAGCATATCCTAGTTTAGGTCACCTAACAGTACGAACTCTGAAGATAGATGCGGGGCAATCAATTCACATACTGTATGGTGTTCAGGGCACAGATGGGAGCTGAGGGGGTTCTATAACAAGCGGCAACAGTGAGTGACTTATTTCTGGAAAAGTGGATTTTTAAAAGTAGAAGCTCGAACTGTTTGGGCACAGATCTGGATGTTGTGACAGAACTCTGCAGGCTATCTCTGCGGTAGATTGCAACTCCGTCCCCTTCGGCAGTTCTACCTTGTCGGAAAATGTTGTAGTTGGGGATGGAAATTTCAGAATTTATGGTGGCTTTCCTAAGCCAGTATTCAGACACGGCTAGGACATCAGGGTTGGTGGAGTGTGCTAAAGCAGTGAATAAAACAAACTTAGGGAGGAGGCTTCTGATGTTAAAAACTTCTTAGGGATAGGCGTCCTTAATCTCTCTAGGGTAGGTGGGACGAAATCGTCCCACCTACTCAACAGCCAGTGGAATCCCGTGGCGCGTTATTCAAATACCTTAAAAATGCTATTACTTCAATTTCTCAAACATATGACTATTTTACACCATTTTAAAGACAAGACTCTCGTTAATCTAATCACACTGTCCGATTTCAAAAAGGCTTTACAACGAAAGCAAAACATTAGACTATGTCAGCAGAGTACCCAGACAGAAATAATCAGACATCCATTTTTCAAGCTAGCATATAATGTCACATAAACCCAAACCACAGCTAAATGCAGCACTAACCTTTGATGATCTTCATCAGATGACAATCCTAGGACATTATGTTATACAATACATGCATGTTTTGTTCAATCAAGTTCATATTTATATCAAAAACCAGCTTTTTACATTAGCATGTGACGTTCAGAACTTGCATTCCCACCGGACACTTCCGGTGAATTTACTAAATTACTCACGATAAACGTTCACAAAAAACATAACAATTATTTTAAGAATTATAGATACAGAACTCCTTTATGCAATCGCTATGTCCGATTTTAAAATAGCTTTTCGGTGAAAGCACATTTTGCAATATTCTGAGTAGATAGCCCAGCCATCACGGGCTAGCTATTTAGACACCCACCAAGTTTAGCCCTCACCAAAGTCAGATTTACTTTTGCTGTTCTTCGTCAGAATGCACTCCCAGGACTTCTACTTCAATAACAAATGTTGGTTTGGTTCAAAATAATCCATAGTTATGTTCAAATATCCTCTGTTTTGTTCGTGCGTTCAAGACACTATCCGAAGGGTGACGAAGGGTGACGCACCCGACGCGTTTTGTGACAAAACATTTCTAAATATTCCATTACCGTACTTCGAAGCATGTCAACCGCTGTTTAAAATCAATTTTTATGCGATTTTTCACGTAAAAAAGCGATAATATTCCGACCGGGAAACCTACGTTCAAAGACAGAGAAAATAAAAACATGGTGTCGCCTCGTGCACGCGCCTCAGTCTCATTGTCCTCTGATCGACCACCATCCAAATGCGCTAATGTTTTTCAGCCAGGGGCTCCAAAGACATCATTCACCGGTTTGCCGCCTTCTGAGAGCCTATGGGAGCCGTAGGAAGTGTCACGTTACAGCAGAGATCCTCAGTTTTCAATAAAGAGAGTGTAGAAGCCCAAGAAATGGTCAGACAGGCCACTTCCTGTAAGGAATCTTCTCAGGTTTTTGCCTGCCATATGAGTTCTGTTATACTCACAGACACTATTCAAACAGTTTTAGAAACTTTAGGGTGTTTTCTATCGAAAGCCAATAATTATATGCATATTCTAGTTTCTGGGCAGTAGTAATAACCAGATTAAATCGGGTACGTTTTTTATCCGGCCATGCAAATACTGCCCCCTATCCCCAATAGGTTAAGAAATAAACTATAATATTTCATACGAAAAGAAGTATGTTCAATAGAAAAGTAAAATTAGTAAGCGCGCGTCCTCTTCATTATAAGAGCCTGGGAGCTAAAAAAAAAAAGAATTCCGGTTGGTTTTTCTTTGGAATTTCACCTGCCATATCAATTGTGTTATAGTCTCAGACATTATTTTAACATTTCTAGAAAATTCAAAGTGTTTTCTATCCAATGCTACCAATTATTTGCATAACCTGGCTTCTGGGCCTGAGTAACAGGCGGTTTACTTTGGGCACATCAGTCAGGGGGAAATTCTGGAAAATAGACCCTAGCTCTAAGATTAACATGCATGAAACCAAGGCTTTTACGGTTACAGAAGTCAACAAATGAGAGTGCCTGGGGAATAGGTGTGGTGCTGGTGGCTACAGGGCCTGGGTTAACCTCTACATCACCAGAGGAACAGAGGAGGGGTAGGATAAGAGTAAGGCTATAAGAACTGGTCGTCTAGTGCGTTGGGAACAGAGAATAAAAGGAGCAGATTTCTGGGCATGGTAGATTAGATTCCGGGCATAATGTACAGACAAGGGTATGGTAGGATGTGAGTACAGTGGAGCTAAACCTAGGCATTGAGTGACGATGAGAGAGGTTGTTAAGCCAGGTGAGGTCTCCGCATGTGTGGGGGGTGGGACAAAAGAGCTATCTAAGGCATGTTGAGGGGGACTGGGGGCTGGAGCATTCTTTAACCCATACGGCATGACGAGGTACTCATAGTGGCCCGATTTGGTACTAAACGCGGTTTCCCACTCGTCTCCTACCCTTATACGCACCAGATTGTACGTGCTCCTGAGATCCAGTTTTGTGAAAAAACGCGCTCCGTCAAATGATTCCACCGCCGTAGCGATGAGAGGTAGCGGGTAACTAAACCCTACTGTGATGGAATTTAGACCTCGATAATCAATGCACGGACGCAGACCTCCATCCTTTTCCTTCACGAAAAAGAAACTCGAGGAGACGGGTGACATGGAGGGCCGAATGTACCCCTGTCTCAGAGATTCCGTGACATATGTCTCCATAGCCAGCGTTTCCTCTTGTGACAATGGGTACACGTGACTCCTGGGAAGTGTAGCGTTTACCTGGAGGTTTATCACGCAATCCCCTCGTCGATGAGGTGGTAATCGGGTCGCCCTCTTTTTACAGAAGGCGATAGCCAAATCGGCATATTCAGAGGGAATGCGCACAGTAGAAACCTGGTCTGGACTCTCCACCGTCGTCGCACCGATGGAAATTCCTTTACACCTGCCTGAACACTCCTCTGACCACCCTCTGAGAGCCCCCTGTTTCCACGAAATATCAGGATTGTGATTGGCCAGCCAGGGAATCCCCAGCACCACCGGAAACGCAGGCGAATCAATGAGGAAGAGACTAATCCGTTCCCCATGATCCCCCTGCGTTACCATGTCCAGTGGCACCGTGGCCTTCCTGACCAGCCCTGACCCTAATGGTCGGCTATCTAAGGAGTGCACGGGGAAAGGTTGGTCCAACGACACCAGGGGAATCCCTAGCCTTAACGCGAGCCCACGATCCATAAAGTTTCCAGCTGCGCCTGAATCGACTAGCGCCTTATGCTGGAAAGAGGGAGAAAACTCAGGGAAAGTTACAAGTACAAACATATGACCAACAGGGAGCTCTGGGTGAGGTTGGTGCTTACTCACCTGGGGTGAACGAGGAGTGCTCCGCCTGCCATCCCGATTCCCAGAGGAGCTCCCCCAGCACCGGTCGGCAGTGTGTCCTCTCCGACCACACCGGGTACAGGAGGAGCCTCCTCCTCCGGTTCCCCTCGACGCGGCCCCCCCCTAGCGCCATAGGGATGGGAGCTGGAGGGCCTGGAGGTGGAACCAACAGGGCCCGGTCTGGACGCCCGCAGGCAGCCAGCAGGTTGTCGAGACGAATGGACATGTCAATTAGTTCATCCAGTGAGACGGTAGTGTCTCGACAGGCTAGCTCCCGGCGGACGTCCTCCCGGAGGCTACACCGATAGTGGTCCATCAGGGCCCTGTTGTTCCACCCCGCTCCAGCAGCCAAGGTCCGGAACTCCAGAGCAAAGTCCTGTGCGTTCCTCGTCTCCTGCCGCAGGTGGAACAGCCGTTCACCTGCGGCGGGTGAACTCGGGGTAGTGATCCCTTGCCGAGTCTGGGCCATACCACACTGCGTTGGCCCACTCCAGGGCACGTCCCGTTAAGCAGGAGACGAGGATGCTCACGCTCTCCTCTCCCGAGGGAGTCGGACGAACGGTAGCCAGGTACAACTCCAACTGTAGCAGGAACCCCTGGCACCCAGCCGCCGCTCCATCGTACTCCCTGGGGAGAGCCAGGCGTAGGGCCCCGGGTCCGGACGCCGGAGGAGGGGTAGCTGGTGGAGGGGGAGTTGGTGCTGGGGATGCGGTAGGGAGGCCACTCCTCTCCCATCGGTCCATCCTCTCCATCATCTGATCCATCGCTGAACCGATTCTGTGGAGAATGCTGGTATGATGGAGGACCCTTTCCTCCATCGATGGGAGAGGAGGTGCGGCTGCTCCTGCTGACTCCATAGCTGGTGCGGGATTCTGTCAGCGATTTCTAGGAGTGGTGGTAGGAGTCAGGCGCAGAGAGCAGAGGTAAGGAAAGATGCGTTTATTCCTTAATACAAAAAACGGTCGACGCCAACAACTGGCGTGAATAGCGAAGTGCCCAAATAACAACGGGTCCACTTTACGCATATAAAACAACACAAACAGATCGCCAGCACATCCAACAACAAAAACACTCTGACTAAAATAATCCCGCGCAAACCTGGGCGGGCTAAACAGGCTTAAATAACCATGAATCAAGAGACACAAATAAGGAACAGGTGCAAACAATAAGACATACCAAACGAAAAGGAAAAAGGGATCAGCGACGGCTAGTAGGCCGGCGACGACGACCGCCGAGCGCCGCCCGAGCAGGCAGGGGAGCCACCTTCGGTGGGATTCGTGACAGATATGGTCATTTTTCACGTTTTCATAAATTCTTAGAATGTTTGGGCATTACATATACTAAGGCATTTGTGGAAATGCTATAGTAATATAGAGTGGGAAAGCAGCAGTGCGTGTGGACAATTAATAGACACTGCAGCAAATAAAACCAAATAAAAACATCTGTCTTGTCCTGGACCGGAGTCTACACAGACCAGTGCTGTGCGCTATAGCCAATCAGAACTACAGTAGGCCTTTATACAAACAAGCCATTTGCCACACGGGCCTGCCATCTTTCACTTTGAACTGGACTGTGTGTTTACAGGCAGTTGCAACAGCATGACTTTAGATCTTTAGAACGCATTCACCAAAAGCTACAAAATACACCTGAATGGATTTCTGCAAATATGTAAATACCACAGAGTCCTCTTACATTTGAGTCCTATTGATCAAACAACCATGAAAAGGTAGACTCTATCCTTCAGTTATGCACATCAACAACAAGATTGACAATTAATGCTAGCCAGAGCAAGATGAGCTAAAATCCAACAAAGGAACATTAGATAAACCCTCTCAAACTTTTTCAGCTAGTTGGCCGTTAATTGCCTGCCAATGCATGCTTGTCCCAGCCAAACACCCAAGCTAAATGACTGAAGCTACTTCCAGACACAAATGAGAGAACACCTCACTCTGACCATTTTACTCACCCTAGCAGAGCTGGTTAGGCTGTTTTCATGTTATCTAGAGCGTTCTTGACTAACTATGACTTTTTATGCCTATGTTCACTGACTACGGTCATATTCAGTTAGTAATGCACATTCAGAAATTCATCAGTTGTTCTGTGCTCTGGCACACTCAGACGAAAGTGCTCTGAAATCGGAGTAGATAGCCAGAGTGAGTTTGCGAATGCAAGAGACATGCTAACTGGATAACAGTTGTTCAAGTTCTTTCTAGCTAACCAAATGACAGCTGCATCTCTAGCTGTGTATAGCCATCGAAAAACGATATGAGGGGAAAAAGTCAGTCACTCACTCACCCACCCACCCACCCACCCACTCACTCACTCACTCACTCACTCACTCACTCACTCACTCACTCACTCACTCACTCACTCACTCACTCACTCACTCACTCACTCCTCAATGGCATGACATCCTCCTAGCCGCTAGCTAAGGTTCGGCTCCGTGTTTTAAGCATGCTACATAAATAGATATGCTAGCCTATTAGCCACGTTATGACTGACTTGTGATCATTGCCCTTGCTAGTTTGATTGTATTGACACTCCTAGCCTTAGTTACAGTGCCTTTGGAAAGTACAGTATTCAGACCCCTTGACTTTTTCCAAATGTTGTTACGTTACAGCCTTATTCTAAAATGGATTACATATATATAAAAAAAATCCTCAGCAATCTACACACAATACCCCATAATGACAAAGCGAAAACTGTTTTTTTTTATTTTTAGCAAATGTATCAATAATAAAAATAAAAAATAACTTATTGACATAAGTATTCTGGCTGTTTGCTATCAGACATGAAATTGAGGTCAGGTGCATCCTGTTTCCATTGATCATCCTTGAGATGTTTGTACAACTTGATTGGAGTCCACCTGTGGTAAATTCAATTGATTGGACATGATTTGGAATGGCACACACCTGTCTATATAAGGTCCCACAGTTGACAGTGCATGTCAGAGCAAAAACCAAGCCATGAAGTTGAAGGAATTGTCTGTAGAGCTCCTAGACAGGATTGTGTTGAGGCACAGATCTGGGGAAAGATACCAAAAAATGTCTGTCAGTGGCTTCCATCCTTCTTAAATGGAAGAAGTTTGGAAGCACCAAGACTCTTATTAGAGCTTGAGGCACAAATCTGGGGAAGGATACCAAAAAATGTCTGTCAGTGGCTTCCATCATTCTTAAATGGAAGAAGTTTGGAACCACCAAGACTCTTATTAGAGCTGGCCGCCCGGCCAAACTGAGCAATCGGGGGAGAAGGGCCTTAGTCAGGGAGGTGACCAAGAACCCGATGGTCACTCTGACAGAGCTCCAGAGTTTATCTGTGGAGATGGGAGAACCATCCAGAAAGTCAACCATCTCTGCAGCACTCCACCAATCAGGCCTTTATGGTAGAGTGGCCAGACGGAAGCCACTCTTCATTTAAAGGCACATGACAGCCCGCTTGGAATTTGCCAAAAGACACCTAAAGACTCTCAGACCATGAGAAACAAGATTTTCTGGTCTGATGAAACCAAGATTAAACTCTTTGGGCAGAATGCCAAGTGTCACGTCTGGAGGAAACCTGGCACCATCCCTACAGTGAAACATGGTGGTGACAGCATCATGCTGTGGGGATGTTTTTCAGGGATAGGGACTGGGACACTAGTCAGGATCAAGGGAAAGATGAACGAAGCAAAGTACAGAGAGATCCTTGATGAAAACTTACTCCAGAGCGCTCAGGACCTCAGACTGGGGTGAAGGTTCACCTTCCAATAGGACAACGACCCTAAGCACACAGCCAAGACTACGCAGGAGTGGCTTCGGGACAAGTCTCTGAATCTCCTTGAGTGGCCCAACCAGAGCCTGGACTTGAACCCGATCAAACATCTCTGGAGAGACCTGATAATAGCTGTGCAGCGACGCTCCCCATCCAACCTGACAGAGCTTGAGAGGATCTGCAGAGAAGAATGGAAAAAACATACCAAATATAGATGTACCAAGCTTGTAGCATCATACCCAAGAAGACTCAAGGCTGTAATTGCTGCCAAAGGTGCTTCAACAAAGTAAAGGGTCTGAGTAAAGGGTCTGAATAATTATGTAAATGTGATATTTGTGTTTTCTAAAAACATGTTTTGGCTTTGTCATTATGGGGTCTTGTGGGTAGATTTATGAGGGGGAAAAAATGATTTAATCAATTTCAGATCATGGGTGTAACGTAACAAAATGTGGAAAAAGTCAAGGGGTCTGAATACTTTCCAAATGCACAAAACATTAAGATGACATGAGACATGGACTGTGTATGTGTGTCATTCAGAGGGTGAATGGGCAAGACAAACAATTTAAGTGGATTTGAACAGGGTATGGTAGTAGGTGACAGGCACACCGGTTTGTATCAAGAATGGTCCACCACCCAAAGGACATCCAGCCAACTGTGGGAAGCATTGGAGGTGTGATGGTGTGTGGTGCTTTGCTGGTGACACTGTCAGTGATTCATTTAGAATTCAAGGCACACTTAACCAGCATGGATACCACAGCATTCTGCAGCGATACGCCATCCCATCTGGTTTGCGTTTAGTGGGACTATCATTTTTTTCCCAACAGGACAATGACACAAAACACACCTCCAGGCAGTGTAAGGGATATTTGACCAAGACGGAGAGTGATGGAGTGCTGCATCAGATGACCTGGCCTCCACAATCACCCGACGTCAACCCAATTGAGATGGTTTGGGATGAGTTGGACTGCAGATTGAAGGAAAAGCAGCCAAACAGTGCTCAGCATATGTGGGAATTCCTTCTAGAATGTTGGAAATGCATTCCTCATGAAGCTGTTTGAGAGAATGCCAAAGGGTGGCTACTTTGAAGAATCTCAAATATAAAATATATTTTGATTTGTTTAACACTGTTTTGATTATTACATGATTCCATATGTGTTATTTCATAGTTTTGATATCTTCACTATTATTCTACAGTATAGAACATTTTAAAAATAAAGAACACACTGGAATGAGTTGGTGTGTCCAAACTTTTGAATGGTACTGGTAACATGGTTAAAACAATAACTTTGATATCATGGATATAAATATATAAATCTGAGAGTAGTTACATTTCTTCAGGCCCCTCCCTCAGCTTTTTCCAAAACAGAGGATGGGGCATCCGTTTTGTTATTGTTTCATCTGCGGATTTGCCCTTTAAACAGCTGCATATTATCAAGATATCAAAGTGTCACCAACAAAAAGGTAAACAATAGGCCTATAGCAAATGCAGCATATGGCATTAATTTTTCACATGTAAACAGCGCTTTTCCTTTGTGCTCAAAGCATGCCATTCCATGAGTGCAGCATTTATTTTTCAACTGGAATCAATGAGCCCAATCAGTCCTCCATGACCACAAATCATAATAAACAGTAGGGCTGGTTAATGTCCTTAGGTTTGGGGTTATACTCAGGTAAAACAATTTGGCTAATCTATACTTCCATATTTTCAAATCATATTCTTGAAGATCAAGGTATATACCATTTATTGGAATGACTGGAATTCTGATAGACTTTGGTTTTTAAATATAAAGATATAATTTAATCATATTATTTTATCCTGCAATAGATGTCATTACAATTGCTAACATACCTTTTTTGTCTTCTTCTAATGCCTCTTAAGGGGAAAGAAATCTAAAAGTAACTGAATGTAATCAGATTGGACGTTACTGAGTATGGGTAATCCAAAAGTTACGCTAATGATTACAATTTTGGACAAGCAACTAGTAACTGTAACGGATTACATTTAGAAAGTAACTTACCCAACCCTGCTCGGGGGGCATATTGGTGAGGGAATACTGTCACCTCCAGGTAGGTGTTTGTCCCCCTGTGTGCTGAGAGTGTCAGGTTCTTGTCCAGTTCTGGCATTTAGGTCACCACAGACTAGTACACCACAGACTAGTCCCTGGGCCTGGAAGTGGTTGATCTCCCCTCTAGGATGGAGAAGCTGTCATTATTAAAGTATGGGGATTCTATTGGGGGGATATAGGTAGCACACAGATGTGCTGTTTTTATTAATTGAACAGTGGGTTATGTCTGATCTATACCAAATTAGCATACCCCCTGAGTCTTTTCACTGTTTCACTCCTGGTAGTTTGGTGGATTTGACTACCAGCTCACTGTAACCTAGAGGGCAACAATGTATACCATGTTTCTTGTAGTACAACAATGTCTGTATTTGTTTTATTTGGTGAAGTCTGGGTTCCTGCTCTTTAAGTCAAATGCAGATGACCTCAGACCTTGTATATTCCAGGATGAGATGATAAAAGCTTTGCGTTCCATAGTGTCCAGTATTGTTATTCATGTGGTTTAGTTTCGGATCATTAGGTTATATCTATTTCAGCCACAGAGGGGCAACGCTGTATCAGAAAAGAACGCCATTGTCTGCTTCCAATTTAGTTTATGTTATAATCTCAAATAACAGGGCATTAATACCATAAGCATGTTTAAAGACTCAACAGTAGAGTGAAGTAGCCTCAGGAGTTGAACCTCAAATCTCTCATTTAAATCCAAACCCTTGGAGCATGTGGATTGTTTTGGTTAGGGTTATAGATGGGTTGTGGTTATGGATTGTTTTGCTTGGGGTTATAGAGGAATGGCTGACATCAAAACCCAGGCATTGAAGAGCCTCCACAGATCTGCTCTGTTTATATCCCCAGTAAATCAGTACCTTAGCGCATGTGTGTGTGCGTGTGTGTATTCAACTCTTCGGGGTTACAGTAAAGAGTGAGGGGTTACAGTAAACTCATCAGGGTTACAGTAAAGAGTGAGGTAGTATGAGTATTTGAACACTTCAGTGGCGATTTTAGCATGTAAATCTTGGTGGGGGAAAAAAAAGTGGGATGTATGCCAGCAAAGCCACAACACAACACTAAACAATACCTTAATTGCACTATAACGGTGACAAACGGTGACAACAAACTGTTAGGGCCTACATAAAGATGTCCCAACAGCAGAGTCCCAACAGCAGTCCCAACACCTTACCACTGCTACACGTGGCTATCAGCGGAGCCTTGTCTGGCAGCAAAACAGTTCATTCAGCCTCATTTACTGCCTTTTGAGAAAACATAGCTGATATGGCTGACAAATGTGTTTTTTAATGACAATTGAGATGTACAAACTATGGCATAAGGGGACGACAAGTAGATAAGAGGCAATACGTAATTTCGATTAAGACATTAATGAGCGAGCTAGGATGGACGTAGTCAATATAACTATTTGTTTAGCACTTTTGAAATGTACAATGACAGAATTCAGAACATGGGCCATTCTAAGTGTTCTCCCTGTACACCAAGTCAGAACTGTAGGATAAATAAAGGGGGCATATGAGCAGACAATGGACGCTCTTACAATATTCAATGATTACATTTCTCTAAAATAGGTTAAAGGCTATATGTGCACCAGCAAGTCAGAACAGTAGGCGACATTAAGAGGGGTAACTAGACCAAATTATTAGGGTGAGGCACATGGGCTACTAACAGCTTACTACACAACATACACTTAGTATTACTTTCTTAGCTACAGTACACATATCTCCCTTGCATATTACATCATTTATGCAGCAGCATACAATACATTTTTGGACTCACCATGTTGTGCTGTGCTCACTTGAACAGGAAGGTGGCCCTTCATGGGCAAATTTTGTCATCAAAGTCTGGCATTCTCTGTATTTATGGTGCTTTCAAAACAAATGCGAACACAGGGGAAAAAAACAAGGTCGAATCATGATGACGTCATTGATCTTCAGGTCGTAGCTCTAGAAAGAGGCCGGAATTACAATTCCGAGTTGGATGGCCATTCAAAATGTATTTTCCCAGTCGGAGCTTGTTTATTCCCAACTTCTCAGTGTCTTGAACTGACTGAAGTCAGGTAGCTTAGTGGTTAGAGTGTTGGGCCAGTAACCGAAAGGTTGCTGGATCGAATCCCCGAGCTGACAAGGTAAAAATTTGTCATTCTGCCCCTGAACAAGGCAGTCAGCCTACCGGGGAACAGTGGGTTGTCATTTTAAATAAGAATTTGTTAACTGACTTCCCTATGTATATAATAATTGACTGCATGGCCAATGTTGGATGTTTATAATTTTAAACTTGGAAAAGAGCCCCTTAACAGGCCTGACCCCCCCCGACCCCCCAAAAAATTGGGCCTAAAAATGTGGAGCTCAAAACAAGCCCCACCTGCCCTGAATGACGGGTCACCACTAGAACACTTTTTGGTACATTACAGACTTATTCTAAAATTCATTAAATCGTTTCCCCCCCTCAATCTACACACAACACTCCATAATGACAAAGCAAACACAGTTTATTAGAAATGTTACATTTATTAAAAATAAAAACCTGAAATATTTAATTTACATAAGTATTCAGACCCTTTACTCAGAACTTTGTTGAAGGACCTTTGGCAGCAATTACAGCCTCAAGTCTTCTTGGGTATGACGCTACAAGCCTGCACACCTGTATTTGGGGAGTTTCTCCCTTTCTTCTCTGCAGATCCTCTCGAGATCTGTCAGGTTGGATGGGGAGCGTTGCTGCACAGTTATATTCAGGTCTCTCCAGAGATGTTCGATCAGGTTCAAGTCCAGGCTCTGGCTGGGCCACTCAAGGACATTCAGAGACATGTCCCGAAGCTACTCCTGCGTTGTCTTGGCTGTGTGCTTAGAGTCATTGTCCTTTTGGAAGGTGAACCTTCGCCCCAGTCTGAGGTCCTGAGCGCTCTGTAGCAGGTTTTCATCAAGGATCTGTCTGTGCTTTGCTCCGTTCATCTTTGCCTCAATCCTGACTAATCAAGTGGACTCCAATCAAGTTGTAGAAACATCTCAAGGATGATCAATGGAAACAGGATGCACCTGAGCTCAATTTCGAGTCTCATACCAAAGGCTCTGAATACTTACATTAAAAACCTTTTTGCTTTGTCATTATGGGGTATTGTGTGTAGATTGCTGAGGAAAATGTTTTATTTAATTCATAGAATAAGGCTGTAACGTAACAAAAGGTGTAAAAAGTCAAGGGGTTTGAATACTTTCCAAAGGCACTGTATGTGTGAAATATATCTAAATAGCCTCATTCCATTATGTCATATTATAGTCAAATTATGAGATATACATTATATATGAACAGTATACATATAGGCCTAATCGTGTAATAGGAGTTAATCATTGATGCTTTCATAAAAAAATGAAATTACAGCCACAAACTTTGATAACATTATACAGTATCTCACAGTAATAACTTGAAAATAAAGAAGAAAGACAATTCTACATTTTTAGACTGGCACAGACAAGGCCACTCTAACATGAATAAGACCCCAGTCTTTACTGCATTACCTTAATCTACGGTCCAGTCAAAGGCATCCTGTGTGTTTGCAGTGCTGTATGTATACACAACTGAAACACACTTCTTCTTGTGTGTTTGCAGTGTATAAAATGGACTCTGCGATGCTCTGTGCCGTCGCATTAGGCCGTTTGGCATGGGACCCCACATAAGATCCCATCATACACAGTAATTATAACTTCTATCCCCGGCCGACAACTCAACACTGACCACCCATTCGTTTAGATCTGGCCTCTGGGGGTCATTATTGTCTCCAAAGGTCTGACTCCGACAGGACTTTCATACAGCGTTTCTCTCTCCACAGAGATTCATTTGCTATAAATAAACTTAATGCACACAGCACGCTCCATCTTTCTTCCTGGAATAACCTAAAACATGTGTCCATTCCTACTGTATGTACACAGATAAACTTCAGGTCTAACTTCTGTACTTTCGGTTAACATTAAAAGGTGCTATAAATAGATCTAAGTACTCGGAAAGAGCCTAGTCTATCCAGTAATTGTTTTATTTATTTAACCTTTAACTAGGCAAATCATTCTTATTTTAAAATGACGGCCTACCCCATCCAAACCCTCCCCTAACACGGACAACGCTGGGCCAATTGTGCACCGCCCTATGGGAGTCCCGATCACGGCCGGTTGTGATGCTGCCTAGGATCAAACCAGGGTCTGTAGTGGCGCCTCTAACACTGAGATGCAGTGCCTTAGACTGCTGCACCACCCGGGAGCCCTAGCATAGTAATATAGAGCTTTAAGCATAGTAATATAGAGCTTTAAGCATAGTAATATAGAGCTTTAAGCATAGTAATATAGAGCTTTAAGCATAGTTATATAGAGCTTTAAGCATAGTAATATAGAGCTTTAAGCATAGTAATATAGAGCTTTAAGCATAGTAATATAGAGCTTTAAGCATAGTAATATAGAGCTTTAAGCATAGTAATATAGAGCTTTAAGCATAGTTATATAGAGCTTTAAGCATAGTAATATAGAGCTTTAAGCATAGTAATATAGAGCTTTAAGCATAGTTATATAGAGCTTTAAGCATAGTTATATAGAGCTTTAAGCATAGTAATATAGAGCTTTAAGCATAGTAATATAGAGCTTTAAGCATAGTAATATAGAGCTTTAAGCATAGTTGCATCAATATGACTAGGCAATGACGATTTTAAATTCGAATACGCTACCCAGTAAACATTAGGTTCATTGGGAGCGCCTGTGGCTTTGTGGGTGTTTAAGGTACAATGCAGCAACCGTTTTTCAATATCAAATCATTTCTATATAACAATTAAGTACCTTACTGGGATTTTTTTAAATCATTTTAATTTTAAACAAACAGAAATGGAACTTTAGCAAAGAGCAAGTTCTCAAGCAAGAATATAGCTGGGAGTGGTCTGAGTGGGGAGCGTAACACTAGCTCTTATTGGCAGAACGTTTGGAACCCTTTCTTATTGGTCTATTAACCAATTTAGGCAGGCTATGGATTTAAGGATGCTGGTCAATTGTTACCCAAGGGGAATGCCATAGTCAATCGCCATAGAAATGCACCTACACTCATGTCCACATAGTGTAAAATAATTTTAGCATTGGCCTATTAGTGAATTGGGTATAGGAGCCAATAAACTGAATGAGGTTTACACCAGACCTGGGTTCAAATACTATATTTAAAACCTCAATTACATTCAGATATATGTTATGTGAAAATGAAAGGTGACTATTTTACTGTATTTGGAAACACACTTGGGAAGTGAAAAATGTCTTAAAGTCTGGGAGGTAAATCAATGGGTATGTCTGCAAGAAGAAGGAGAGAGGGTAGCCTTCGACCATTTCATTAAAATCATGTTATTCTTTGGTCTTTATGGCGTCATTGATGGTTTTCAAGTAACCGTTCACTAGGATCAGACAGAAAGAGGTTGATGTTAAAATAAAGCACATATGGGCATTAATGAAAACACTTGAATAAAATGTTTAGATGCTATTTTTATTACTGTAGCAAACAATTGCAATAGTATGCACGACAATCCATCAAACATCAATAGGTTAAATAAGTACTCTTTAAATCAAACAGTTCAGGCTACATTTACAATACGAAGGGATTGCATTGGCTGCATTTACACAGGCAGCCAAAGCAAGGCAGCCCATTTCTAATATTTTTTCCACTACTTGACCAATCACAGATCTTTTCAGAGATAATCTGATTGGTCAAAAGACAAATTAGTGAAATAAAGATAATAATTGGGCTGCCTGTATAAACGCAGCCATAGCCTTGGCCACCACACACCACATTCATACGACACTCACAGTCAATAACACATCTCTAGGGTTCCATGTTGGTTTGGTTTGAAAGAGGCTAAGGATTGCAGGTGGGGGGCATTTAAAGGCATAGCCCTGCCTCTTTCAAGTGGATGTGATCTGGTTGATTACATTGAATGAGGTGTGTGGCCACCAAGAGGTGGGTAGATTAGATTAGATGAGTTCATTAGTCATATGCACAGGGTCGCCGATGTCATCACAGGCTAAAGTTAAATTCTTATGCTCGGAGCTCCAACAGTGCAGGTCAAAAAAAGAGAAGTGAATGAGACAATAATACACATTCTAATAATAATAACATACACACATTCACAACTGTAGCAATAAAAAATGTCCATTGGGGGGTGGGGGCAAGGTAAGGGGGGGAGTAGGATGTCCGAGGTGCAGGAGGGGGACAGGCTTAGCAGGAAGGTGTCTATTGGCTATACAGCATTCTGATGGTCTGGGGGTAGAAGCTAGTCGGACAGTTCTTGCCATGATTCTCCTATAATGTCTGCGTCTGAGAGATAGAAGTGGAGAGAACAAGCCGTGGTTTGGGTGGGAGGAGTTTTGTACTGACTCAAATACACTCCCATGCATTTAACCCAGGTATTTGAAAATAGTATTTAAAATAAGTATTTGAAAATACTCTCAAATACAGGTAGACTTTTGTTTTTACAAATAACGATTCAAATACTTAAAACAAATGTAACTACATGTAATCTAAAATGTAATCTACGTAATCCCTGAAAGTTATTCTTTATCATGAGAGGACCATAAACAATAACTAGTAATGTTGCATACTCCAAGAAAGGCTGAAATCTCACCTTTCTGGTAAAAATAGTTATACATTGCTGAGATGTAGTCACAGTACACAAGCTCAAGTACACAGTACAAATATGATAAAAATAGGAAATATATTCCTATTCAACAAAACCGTATGAATAAGGCTTGAAATGATTTATATGCTTTTCTAAATATAGTATAATCAATTTATAAATGACTAACTATATGATTTCACCTTCCATATAACTGTAAAATACATATTTCTATATTTTGTGTTAGAGAAAATGTGCATATTTTCTAAAGGTCTCTCGATCAAAACGTCTGTCCCCACAGCTGTGAATGTCACACAGAGCTTTAGCTTAGCTTCCTGAACTCGTTAGGAACTTGTCTCATATTAATCTCGTCTGTCCATGACAAACAGAAAGTGTTTTCTGTTTAAAATCTATGAATTATTTTAGATGAATGGCTATAAACAAATCTCTGAATGGGCTACAACGACGAAACCACTCTCTCCTGCTGCACTACCAGGTAAGGGCTGCAGGCATGTGCTTTGTCGGTGGCTGTGATGTACGGTTCACTCAGCAGTTGATAGACAGTCAGAATAAAATGGTAGGAGGGACATCCCAGCTTCAAGTGGTTTCAGATTTCAAATCATACGTCACACAGACGCAAAAATATACTACTTTGTGGGAACCAGGGCTATTGCTCAATGCAAGCCATTTCGATCTACGGTGTCCACAGATTGATGTATAAGAAAGAATGACGGTCAGAACCGGTACCAGAACCATGCAGATCCCCTAAACATGGGATTTTATATCTATAAAGTACTTGTTTTGGGCTGAGTATTTGAACACATGTATCTGAACCCAGCGGGTGGGGGTTGAACCTCATTTATTGCATTTCTATACAATTAAAACACTTTTAAATGCTATTTGGAGAACAGCCAAAACAAGCAAAAATTATCCCAACCATTATCACCTTGGCTGCTGTCAGTTCATTCACCTCAGTCTATCTACAAACCCATAGCCTACTAGCTATACACTTGTAATGTTCTTTTGCTGAAAGGGGGAAATATGATAAATGATTCACACTGACATGTGGCGAAACGAAAATGTCTGCCTTTTTACTGTATTGTTTGAGTTTTGATTGCGTTTTTATGTAGGCCTATAGAAAAGATAGGCCATGTGGAGATGTTCACTTTGAAACATCTCTTTTTTTCCCATAACTTGTTGGATAAGATTAGTACAGATTTAATTAGGGGACCCAACATGGGGCCCTGGCCCCAAGTTTGGGAACCACTTTACTAACCTCTCTTTCTGTCTTATCTGCTTACCCTGCATGCATTGCAGCCTGCCCCAGCTTCTCTACTGAGCGCCACATCACTGTCTGTCTCAGTAGCCCACTCTCTGTAAAGCAAAGTTATTATGAGAACTTAATAGCGTATATTTTGCTCCTGCTGAGGTAGGTGTTAAGTTCATGTTTTAAGTATCCCTATATTTCTGTTATTACGGGGCTATCACTCGGTCAAGAGTGCGCCTGCGCGGGAAGTTTGGTTGTTGATGGACCTAGCCTTGAGTGGAATGGCTACCTTGTAGTGTGTTCATAAAGTATAGTAAACTTTGTTAAACTGGAACCTGTAACGACTTTCGTTGGAATGAGAAGGGGACCAAAGCGCAGCGTGGTAAGTGTTCATGATATTTTAATTTAATCAATGAAACAACCGAACAAAGTAACAAAAATTAAACGCCAACAGTTCTGTCAAGTAACAGAAAATACTAAACAGAAAATAACTACCCACAAAACACAGGTTTGAAAAGGCTGCCCTTCAACGTTACGTCAATAGAAGTCTCTGCCAGCAGCTAGCCACCTGACTGATTGACATAATCTATAAGTGACTATTTACCAGTTGTGCACTATTTCTCAGAGAGTCGGTTTTTGTTTGTTTGGGGCTATGTCTGCAGACACAGCAGGTTTGGCGGATGCCAGGAGAGCACTACCTGCCCCAATGCATAGTTCCAAATCTTAATGCTACAGCATACAATGACATTCTAGACGATTCTGTGCTTCCAACTTTTTGGCAACAGTTTGGGGAAGGCCCTTTCCTGTTTCAGCATGACAATGCTCCCGTGCACGAAGCAAGGTCCATACAAAAATGGTTTGTCGAGATCAAGCTCAAGTACACAGTAGCAGAAACATATATTTTAGAGTAGAACATGAATTAAAGCTTAGAAGTGGGTTTGTGACAGTGTATTGTTTGTGAGATATGACAAGTTTCAAGCCCCTCTTTATTCTGAACATAAAAACTCCCCACATAGCCTTGTAGAAACAGTTTTTCACATACTCTGTGTGAGTATGACCAACCTCAAGGGGGAGTCACACTGGGCTCTTGTTCTTTTCCTCTGCCTTTTACTTACCTCAGAACCAGTGAATAAGTCATGAAAAATATCCCACTGCTCCCAACAGCTGGAAACAAAGTAACCCAAGGCCTGTTCTGCCCTTAACGCAAGGGCCTGTGTATGTTACACACAGAGGGGCAGTGGGAAAGCCATACATGGACACATTGGATACCAGCACAGAGCCATGTGCTTAGCGAGCCTCCTCTTCCATTTCCTTTTCAACCCTTGCCTTGCAACTATGTGGAGAGGTGCTGAAAGTCCAGCAGACTATCTAATCCACGCCTCTGTTTCATTGTGGAGGTTCAAGCACGTTCTTCATTTCTCTGCTTATTGCTGGCACAACTAATAGTAGCATAATGGAACTCATTAATTTACGAAGTTTTTGCATTTGTTTCAAATAGTTTTTATTCCCTTACTCTTCATATTGGTTGGCAGGCGGTGGGGAGAACATCATGTTTTGGTGGAAAATTGTGTGTGTGAGTGAGTGAGTGAGTATTTGTGTGTGTGTGCAGGGGTTGTTACTGGAACTAGAGTATATAGACTTTGAGTTAAGTTCCAGTAACATCCCTTAACACACGCACACACACACTCTACTCACACTTATCGGATACCGGTACTTCACCTTTTAACTAATCAATTCTTGACCTTATCATGTTTGCTATCTAAAAACTCATGAACTACATAATTTCAAGTTCATTGATTTGAATGAACAATTCACAAGCCTCCTCTTCTGGAAGCCCACAGCCATTCACAAGCCTCCTCAAGAAGCCCGCTGCTTGGTCCGTTTTTGGTGGGTAATTCTGTAACGGCCGTTGTCAGAATTAGACCAAGGTGCAGCAGAGGATGTGTTCATCATTAGAATTTTAATTCAAAAAGAGACCACTTTACAAAAACGAAACAAAAACGACCAGAAACAGTCCTGTCAGGAAACACACTGAACAGAAACAACTACCCACAAAACCCAAAGGAAAAACATGCTCCTTATGTGTGACTCCCAATCAGCAACAACGAACTTCAGCTGTGCCTGATTGGGAGCCACACACGGCCCAAAACAAAGAAATACAAAAAAATAGAAAAAGAAACATAGAACGCCCACCCAATGTAACACTCTGGCCTAACCAAAATAAAGAACAAAAACCTCTCTCTATGGCCAGGGCGTTACACTTCCCCTACTGTATTTATTTATTTATTTATTTTGCTCCTTTGCATCCCATTATTTCTATTTCTACTTTGCACTTTCTTCCACTGCAAATCTACCATTCCAGTGTTTTACTTGCTATAATGTATGTACTTTGCCACCATGGCCTTTTTTTGCCTTTATCTTCCTTATCTCACCTCATTTGCTCACATTGTATATAGACTTATTTTTCTACTGTATTATTGACTTTATGTTTGTTTTACTCCATGTGTAACTCTGTGTTGTTGTATGTGTCAAACTGCTTTGCTTTATCTTGGCCAGGTCGTAATTGTAAATGAGAACTTGTTCTCAACTTGCCTACCTGGTTAAATAAAGGTGAAATAAAAAAATAAAAAAAATATCAGTGTGAATGCTATGTATATATTTCCACATTGAAGCCAAACACTTAGGACTCTATGTGAACTAACCTAACTCAGTAGTAAGTCTAAGCGCTGGCAGTAGCACTATAGGTTCGGGGGTGTCAGAAATATTTTTTGCTATTTTCACATCCAAATATTATTGGCGCAGTGTTGGCGGTGGTGCGAAAGGGCTGTGTTTTGATGAAAAAACAAGTTGTGGGTGTGTCTATGCGTGGCCCCTAACTGGCCAATCAGAACTCGTTCCATGGATAAAAATATGTGGTTGCTTCAAGTTGGTTATTTACAGTATTTTATGTATTGCCTTGAAATCAACTCCAATACCAACATTAGTATGTTAGAGTATGTTAAATAGCTTACAGCAACCAAATAACAAAATGTAGACCTATCCTATCTTTGCTAAATACAGTATGTTAACTTGAACCTGTTTGCAGGCCACATTGTTCTAAGTAATTGTATGGCTTCAATGTGGAAATATATACATAGCATTCACATTGATATAGGGGCTAGGCTATGCTTGGTTTTTATCCAGTAAAATGAAATGGGGGAAAAAACATTAGTGTTTTATGTTTCTAAATGCGAAGTATACAGGCACCAAAAGAACATATTTTTTCCATGCGCATATGGGCACAGTGCGTCACGGCATGTCAAAAGTCATGCCATAACCAACTCCATAACCGTACAGCTAAAATATACCTACCAGCGCTGCCTGAAATGAGCACTTTGGATCAAGTTTTTAAGGACACGCCTCAAATATTTCCACCTCTCCCATCTGAGCGCAAGCGTGCTGATTTTAGACAGGTAAATTGTCGAACCTGTCATTAGAGCTGGAAAATGCTAGTGCGCCAGTTTTTACATGATGAAATTGCAAAATAATGTGCGTTTGACACTAGCGCCGCCTTAACGCCAGCCGAAAATAGAGCCCATAAAATCCCATGTACTGTATATCATTATTGGGGAAAGCTGGCTGTTTTTTTTGTGAACATTCCAATGAGACCCCCTTTCACTAAATTGTGGAGCAGTTACAACAATCCACAATGGTTTGATTTGTACCTAGAATTTTGGAGGTTGCAATGTATTGCATAACTTGATTATGTGTTTTTCACCATGGTTACTGTACTGTGAAGCTATAACATTATATTTGTCAATCCCTCACGCACACATAGGTCTGGGGCATATCAGCCTGCGCTGTTCCACATGTGTTTGTGTTTAAAGCTCCGGTGCTGTCCTTGTTCCTGTACCAGTCGTTCCTGTACCAGTCAGTCCAGTCTATCTTCTCTGCTCCAGTTTCAGACCTATACAGTACTGTACAGTACTCCTCTCAGTCTCATCAAGCAGCTTCAGACCTATACAGTACTGTACAGTACTCCTCTCAGTCTCATCAAGGAGTTTCAGACCTATACAGTACTGTACAGTACTCCTCTCAGTCTCATCAAGCAGTTTCAGACCTATACAGTACTGTACAGTACTCCTCTCAGTCTCATCAAGCAGCTTCAGACCTATACAGTACTGTACGGTACTCCTCTCAGTCTCATCAAGCAGTTTCAGACCTATACAGTACTGTACAGTACTCCTCTCAGTCTCATCAAGCAGCTTCAGACCTATACAGTACTGTACAGTACTCCTCTCAGTCTCATCAAGCAGCTTCAGACCTATACAGTACTGTACGGTACACCGCTCAGTCTCATCAAGCAGCTTCAGACCTATACAGTACTGTACGGTACTCCTCTCAGTCTCATCAAGCAGTTTCAGACCTATACAGTACTGTACGGTACTCCTCTCAGTCTCATCAAGCAGCTTCAGACCTATACAGTACTGTACAGTACTCCTCTCAGTCTCATAAAGCACTGTCGTTTTTCATGTACAAGTAGCGGTGCTTCCATGTGGCTCAGTTGGTAGAGCATGGTGTTTGCAATGCCAGCATGGTGTTTGCAACACCAGGGTTGTGGGTTTGATTCGCGGGGGGCCAGTATGAAAAAAAAATAATAATAATGTATGAAATGTATGTATTCACTACTGTAAGTCGCTCTGGATAAGAGCGTCTGCTAAATGACTAAAATGTAAAATGTCTATGACAGCACCTAACTGCAGGGGCCGGTCATTGGTAATGTAGTTATAACCATCATGCGCAATGACCAACATGACAGGTCTATGAAGTTCAATTGAAGGACTTTCCCTCATGATAGTCAACTCCTGTTATGAGTCAGAGGATCCATTTGGTTGAAAATGGATAGAGGCATGCTTGTTATAAGTCTTGTGTCATGTGGTATTTCTTTACTCTGGATTGGTGATCCAAGGCTCATTTACTTTTGGAATGACATATGTGAGTATAAGACTGTCTTTGTTTACCCTCTACAAATACGGTATACACTCATCTCAGTCCTGTCCCTCATTGCCCATGCAGTGACAAGAAGACATGACCTCATACTCATGTTTCCATGGCAAGGCACATCCACGGCGACACGGTGTACAGTGCGTACTCTGTTTCCATCCCCCTCCTTAATTTAGTTGTAGTTTTTAAAGTGCAAATTCATAGTCAGCGCAGAGCAGAGTAACTGGCTTCCAGTTCAGGTTGAGGATAAGAGTGAACAGGAGAGTGCTTCTCTGCAGGACAGAGAGGCCTGTCTGGGAGAGAGAGAGCTCTCAGAGCTTCGCTATCAGTGGTGCTACGATGAGGTGACCATTCCAACACAAACAGACATCTGGGCAGATCGTGGAATTACATAACAAACCTCAGTCAATTACATGAAAAGGCATCTGTGCAATTCTGCTGCTCTAAGGTATTTGCCACATGTGGAGGTGTAGGTGGGTGTGTGTGAGCCTGTGTACATATCCATACATTCATTCATGAAACTGGCGCCTCTCCTCCAAGGTTTCCGCTTGGTGTTAATGATTACAGCACATTCCTGAGGTGAGCCTGACCCGTAGTACTGTAACGATCAAGAGTTTAATTCCTAGACGACTCCTGGAGGTTAGGTTGACCCGTAGTACTGTAACAATCAAGGTTTTCCAAGTTTTTTGGCCCTGACGCATTCCGCCAACCTCTCCTTTTCCTCGCCACAAAACTTCACTACAGGGGCCAGGCCCAAGAACAGTCATTGTGGTTCCCAGAACGCTGTGCGAAATTATTTTTCTGATAACTAAAAGAAAACTTTGAGGGAACGTTGAGGAAACGTTGTGTTTGTTGGGCTATGTCTATTTTAACCAAACCCCCCTCTACATCCTACCCCATCAGACCCATCTTCCTTTCCCTTATTTCATTAGTGTCCTTTCTAGTGGCCATATGCTGAAACTATCCACAAAGGAATATAGCAAAGCGAACAAACTGAAAGTCAACTTCAATCCAACGTCCCAGCAACTTTAGCTCAGTACATTGTAATAACAAAGCCTTTTTGAGCTCTTCCAATTAAGACAGTCTCTGTAATATTGGTTTGTAGACTCATTTAATTTCTCAAAGTTATGTAAGCTTGGCTCTACTTTGCGGAGACATGACGATGGTTGATTTATTTGAGACCCAGGCCTCTTTCAGACCTCTTGGAGTCCAAAGTCTGCCTAGGAGGAAAGTTGTAGCGGTGCATATTCATCTCAAAACCCATTGTACCGAAGAAGAAATGTAAAAACAACCAACTAATCATTGATTCAGATACAAGGTTAAAGATCTTCTCAGACTGGTCTTGCAACATCTCCGTGGTTACAGAACCATGCAGCTCTGCTTTTAGTGAAGGCAGCCAAGCTGCTTCAGAACAAGAAGTCTAAGGTGTGGCTCAATGACAGTGGTGGTGAGTTCTCTCTTGTACGCCTCATTGATAATTGCTACGTAGATAGCGCTGCCTTTGCATTGAGTGCTAATAGACCACGAGTGGCTAAAATGTTCTGAGCCATGCAGGCCTTCATCCATCCATCTGGGAGATGCATGTTTCACATTTGCAATAGATGTTCATATAAAGTCATTGCTTTTCTCAATGCTCACATTACTTTAGATATGATTCTCTTTTCTTTTAAGACATTTTACTACTGTTCTTCCACCATCCCCACACTCAGTTTGTGTGTTTGACATTTCTATTGGTAAAACTAACCTGTCTCACGACGGTCTAATCCCAGCTCACGTTCCCTATTAGTGGGTGAACAATCCAACGCTTGGTGAATTCTGCTTCACAATTCCATTTAAAATATTTTTTTTCCCTAATCCTTAACCTAACTTTAACCATAACCTTAAACCCAAACACCTAACCCCTAAGCCTAAAATAGCCTTTTTCCTTGTTGGGACCGGCGAAATGTCCCCACAAATGTCCCCAATTCCTAATGACACAACGACTAGGTTCCAGTTTAACAATGCTTACTTTACCGTATCTCCATGGTACAAAGTTGCCATTACACTCCGGCCCGGTCCAACAGAGATGGAAATCTCTGCCAGGTGCACTAATGATAGAGTGAGAGCACTGTAATAACAGAAGTATAGGGATACTTAAAACATGAACTTAGAGCTGGGCGAGATGGCCTAAATATCATACCATTGTCATTTTCACATGTTTGACAGTGTGACAGTATTTGACGGTATTTTATGTTTTTGATTAATAAAAGTTCAACATTTGCTTTATGAGTAGTGCCTGACCCTAGGGTGGCAACACATATATTCTAAATTATTTCAATGGGTCTTTCTCCATTCGGATTGTTTTATACTGTTCAATTCAACTTCAACCTAAAATAATTTCCTGCATTTCCGGCACTCATTTGAGATCATTTCCACACTGCCACAATATGGGCAAAAATACTAGGCCTTATTTTTAACCAAATATTGCAATTGCAATTTAGATCAAACACTTGGGTGAACTTTTGAAATCATGGAAATAGAATGTTTATTCTAATTCTATAGTTAGAATATAAATAATAGTGGGCACTTTCAATACAGTTTTTGACATTAATGCCATGGATGAGTTACTGTGACAGGGTAGGAACCAAAGTCATGTTCAGTGTTTCCTAGGGGACCCTATAATCTTTGGCTACATTAAATCTTTATTCATTTAGCCAACATATACATGCTTCGTCTATTCCTCTTTGATTTAGAAGATACTGTTGCTCAAACAACATGCTGATTAAAGCCTCCACCAGTACTGGTATCAGGCTGTATTAGCTAGCTACGTTTACTCTGACTCAGTACTTTTATTAGCTAGTTAGCTAGCAAGATAGCCAGCTAACTAGCGATTAGCATTAGTGGCTAACACGATTTAACTTAACTTGCTAAGAAAATACAAAACTAGCTGTTTGCAGATGTAAGAAACACAAACTAATATTGTAATTATAAAAGCTTGTGGATTTATAATAAGATCAAAGTGGAAACAACATCGTTGTGAACATTGTTGCATGTGCTGCATTGACCATGCAGACTGAACAAGTGTCTCGTGGTCAACAACAACATGCGCTCCTTGAGTGACGGGGTGGGACCAGGTCTGTGTGGAAAGCGGCATGGAGAGAGCGAGGGCAGAGAGGGATGACTCAAGTAGCGGAGTAAACTATACAAATGGACGTTACACACGGCATATCACATTTAACAAACCAAACATTCAAATACCGTTATAGAAGGTAAAGTAAAAACCCAAACCGGTCCGTGCATCAATACCGGTATATTGTAAAATACGGTATACTGCCCAGCCAGCCCTACTTAACAAACACTTGTCCGAATTGTGCTTGTTTTACTATCCTTGTGAGGACTTTCAGTACCCACATGGATAGTCAAACCAAACCACACACAGACCCACACACACCCACCCATGCACACACAAACACCTTACAGGCTGAGAGTTGTTCATTTACTGGAGCTATGCCATTTACTTATGCCTCGAGGGCCTCTTTATCTCCACCCAAGTGCCCTTGGAAGCATGTGTGTGTGTGTTTATGTGTCATACTGTATTTAGACCCTGGAGACAGACATGCAGTCCTTTTCAGTACTGGGTATTCTAGAAATAACATTCCATTAAAAGGCTTTCCAGGAAATGAACACAACTGGTCATCATAACCATGATAGAGTGAACGTTGCATAAAGCACCAGGAATAGTTTTCTTTTTGGTCTCTTTTTTTTCACCACTGAAACCACCACGTGTCTACATGAAGTCCAGCTGGAGTCCTACAGTAAAAAAAACTAAAACAGCCAATCCACTTGTGACATGAATTACCTAATTGAGATTATTTCCAGGTAATAACTGAAGTATGGAAAGACAACACAAGAGAGCTTAACAGCTCTAATAAAAGAGGAACAAACATTGATTACATTTAACCCTAACACCAATAACAAGGTCCTTTAATAAAAATATGGCTCCCCCGTCCCCACGATTTGCTTCTCATTAACTGTAAGTGTTAGCGATAGACAACACTTGTTGTGACTCAGAAGTGTTAGCTAGGGTAACTGGCTTTTACCCTCTCATTGACCTATGGTTGGGCTCTGGGGCCCAACTGGAGTAGGTCTGGGCAGGGGCGCAATTTTGGTTTTAGAAGTGGGGGGACATAACTTTTTTTTTGGGGGGGTGATAAACACTCCAAGCAGCCTACTCAACCGCTCAGAGGCGTCCGCATGGTCCTAAAGCACACCGTTGTCTCGTTTTGTATCACATTCAAATGATAAAACTGGGGGGGGTCCCCCTGTCCCTAATGAAAGTTACGCCCCTGGGTCTGTGGGCCTTCCTGGGAAACACCAACATCATTGAACTGGGAGAAAAAAAGGCTCATTCTAACTGGTGATTGATTATCCTACCAGGAAGCCCTAAAGACCTAAAGGGGAAACAGTGAGGCCTCAGCAGCCAGCGGCCTTCCATCTCACATGGCAGCAGTGCTAAAATATGATATGACAGAGTTAAGACATGGAGAGAGAACTTTGAGGGGTTATTGCTTCAGGCTGAGATGCATGTGTGTTATACACTGCAGTCCCAGTATAAATGAAATAAAAATGAATAAAACCATGCATGCATGGCAATACAAAAATATACTATAGAATCTATACAGTATGGCCGATATTCTGATACAGTTCTTGTATGGCCTATATTGTGATATATTTTGTGATATAATTATTGGTACTATTAGACAACCCTGACACTAGAGGAAGTGGACTACTGTATATTCCCAAGGGAATTCAAAAATTCAGTTGAAATATACAGTACCAGTCAAAAGTTTGGACACACCTACTCATTCCAGGGTTTTTCTTTATTTTGACTATTTTCTATATTGTAGAACTATAGTGAAGACATCAAAACTATGAAATAACACATATGGAATCATGTAGTAACCAAAAAAGTGTTAAACAATTTTTTACACTTGAGATTCTTGGTGAAGATAATAAAGGCCTGCTCATATTTCGGGATTTCGTACTATATTATTCACTCAGTTCTTAAACAATGACTTGAGGGCAACCAGGGACATTATCTTGTAAACAATGTCATTTTGAAGGGGGGTAAACACCTCTGCTAGCATAGACATCAGAAATGATCGTTGTACAAGTGAAAAACAGAACTATTTTGTTCTGTTTCTGTTGCTCTGACTGTAAAATACATAGACTAATGTTTTCAGACTTGCCTCTCAGTTTAGTTTTACCACAGCTCGTCATACTCGCTAAAATAAATATGCTAAATCGATGTCTGTTGACTAGTATTTATCTCACTCTCCAAGGGCGTTCTGTTTAGGGAATGGCTCATGATCCAGGACTGGATCTTTTTTTCTTTCTGAGGCTCTATATCCGTGAGTCTGCAAATTCTTACAGTATCTCGTGGGAACTTGAGACAAGTTTAATTTCAGAACCTGGACCATGTTAACTGCATAGCTAAATGCTGAAAAACAGAAATTATTAATTTCACTAAGCAAAACCAAACAAGCAAAACAACAATAGCCAGTACTAATGTCAAAAATGTCATTTACTTGCATGGTTATGAAAGCTGTTGCTAGTTGTGGGTTAGTGCAAACTGCAAAACCACGTAAGTAAGTACAGTTTTCACAGTTTTAGTGGCTATTGTAGTTGTCTTTGTTTAGTTTTGCTTAGTGACAATACTAATTTCTTCTTTTTGGAATTTTAATTATGCAGTTAACCCGGTCCAGGTTTGGAAAATAAACCGAAGTCTCATGTTCCCACGAGATACTGTGAAAATTTGCAAACTCACCGATACAGAGCCTCAGAAATAAAACATCCGGTCACGGATCAGGAGTCACTGCCTTCTGTTTAATACAAGTTGGTGTAATAGTGGAATAGGGTTGTTCAGTCACTGAATTGACTGAACAGAAATGTAGATGTATTGTGTAAGTGTTTTGCGAGGGGAAGTGCAGCCAACACATTGAAATTAAGATTAAGAATAGATTTCATGAGCTGCATCTTTCTTCAGCCTTGTAGACAAGCACACTGCCAATAATCAAGTTTATTAGGCCTAAATATATTATATTGATGCGTCGGCCTACACTTAAATATACACCGTTTCATATGCATTATTAGAATCAACCACTTCATCACCTTATTATTTGAATCGAGGACCAGCAGTGAACCATTTTTTTCCTTAGCAAAACAGCTTGATGCGAGGGGGCCTCAAACTCACTGCTACTGTAGTCCTATGCCACCTGGCAGCGATTGTAATGGAGCTTCATGACAGCTATTTGACAAGACCTTAAGGCTCTTCGACTTTTTACAATGTACAATAAACTTATGTTGTATGGACCTCCTTTATCTTTTTCCTGTAAAAGCACATGGATGTGTGTTAAATGGATAAGCAAAAACATGCAATTTTGTCATACATGTGAAAACATGCCTTTTGAATTTTGTGTAACGTTAGTAGCCTAGTCGAGGATACTTCATGCCAGGTCATGTTATTGGAACATCGTAGCGTTTTATCACGTGCAACTACGTCCACGATTTTAATTGGCTGATGTGTGTTTTGAGAGAGAGAATAAGTTTAAACTTAAACTTTTTTAAATGTTCGCAAGTATGGACCCAGTGTGTTTAGGGAAGAGAGATTTATGGAACATTATGTGGCTACTCAGGACGCTGACACAAGAGGCCTCTGTGTATTGTTCTCCTCTAAGGGAAACAGCTGAGGAACCTGAGCTAGTTTCCTGAAGCTCTGCAGATGTTAGGGCTGGGATTGAATCCAAAGCATTTTGAGGAACGCCTATTAAAGCCAATGCTTCTGCCGTTCGCAGAAATCACATTGACGTAAATTACTTAAAGGTCAAGCACTCTACAATGTGCTTCGGATTGAATCCCGGCCCTGGTCCGATTCTGATGTGAATAGAACCGTGATTCAAACAAAGCACACTGTGGAGACATCGCCCTGAACTTGACTTTTACAGGTCATTTACACTAGAGCCGCTACAACGATCTCCACCAACATTGCCTTTGTCTCATTCTGTTATGACTATTTGTCAGGATTTTGTGTCTCAAAAAGACAAGTCTTGATGTGTTGCAGTTCAGTAATAAATCTGATCACAGCTCTTTGAAGATCTTCTAAGAAGTGACGTTCTGAAATGATCAGGGTCAACACGTTTTCAGTGTTGATCTTTTCAGGGACATTACTGCTATTGTCTCTGTAAGTTCTCTACAATTGTAACTTTCTCATGACAACACAAGGGAGAATTACTTACAGACACTTTTCAAAGTCTTTGCACACTTTGATGTCATAAACCTTTCTCGTCTGTGCCCATCCTACAGTAATCCCCCAGACTGACTGGCATCATGGAAACATGAGAGAGTGTGCCAGCATGTGAAACTCTCGTGAGAAGGCATCCCATGTCAGCTGATAAGGGAGCTGTGAAACGGGACAGGGGCTTGTTGACGCCCTCATGTCACACCACACAGAGATAGGTAGGCAAACACACACAAACAACACACACACCCCTTGTGGTGTAAACAATGAGAACAACACAGGCTTCAAAATAGACACAGACTTTTTCAACGAATTCCATACTCCAGTTATTAATCAAGAGTCTATGTCCGCGCCCTCGCGGAAATTGCAGCTTTTTATATAGTTAAAAAATGTTTTTGAGATAGAGACTTCCGGGGTCTTGCATTGGATTTGTCTCAAACCACTGAATCCGCCAATGTCGGCCATTAGCTTGTGCGGTGGACGGGGGCAGAGCCAAAACGCGGTGATTGTGAGACTAGGGAGGATCTTCCGAGGTTTGACCCCATTCTGAAAAGACTCTCAGGAACATGCACATGTTGTCTGTTTCGCTTTACGACGCTCACAATCCGCGCAGGACCCAAGGACGCTCACGTCCCAACTCCCCACAAAATGACTTTGCACTGAAGTGACAGGAAGTGAATGGGGTTTTTCTGTGTAGAAGATAATACACGATTAGTGATTTTTTTTTAATCCCTGATGTTTTCCTACTTCCTTCTGATTTATCTCGTATTGTATTTCTGGGTTATTGCATTTCTATGGGCTAATAGCAGTAAGGCCAAATTCAATGTTTCATCAATTTTTTTTTAACATCATTTGTTTCGGACACCTACAGCGGTCCTAAAATACCAAAACAAAGAGCTAGATGGTCCATGATATTACTATCTCAAAACAATTCCATATGTTAGGTCAGTAAATATCAAACAAAAACAGCTTAGACTCGTATGAAATAAAAAATACATACTTTTTCAAACAAAAGTAATCAAACGAAGTACTAAATTCATAGTGCTGAGCGATTAACCAGCATTTCTGTATTTTTATTTATTATTAAACAACTAATTGACTGACGTTGGTTCAATGACTTGAATTTCATTTAATTCGTTATTTTTGTGTGAGCCCAATGGACCATTTCTCTACAGAGAAATTAAATAATTCACAACAGAAATCAAGTCATGAACTATGTGTAACGCTGGGCTGAAGGTTGTTGTTAAGCAATTCAACCTAGTTCAGCTCAGAAACATGGTAATTAACTAAAATCCCATAATCCATTGCGGCATTTTTTTTACGGCTCGGGCTGAGATGGATCAGAGAGGAAGAGGCGAAGCGAAAAGTTTCACTCTCGTCAAAATCTGTCCAAAATAAGGCCAATGCGTTCCCGCATTTGGGAAAACGACTCCCACTGTTAGGGTGGAGACATGAGCATCTCGTCTTTATATACAGATCTCTGAACGGATACGCTTTTACGCCTGCTACATTAGGTTAAATACACACAGACCGCATGAGAGAGGAATGTATACAACAGTGGAGGCTGCTGAGGGGAGGATGACCCATAATAATGGCTGGAACGGAGCAAATGGAATGGCATAAAAAACATGGAAAGCATGTATTTGATACCATCCCACCTATTCCGCTCCAGCCATTACCACAAGCCCGTCCTTCCCAATTAAGGTGCCACCAACCTCCTGTAGTTTACAACACAACAACGAGAGGGACAGAGACAGTTCGTGAAAGTATGTCTTATCTACTTTGAAGAACTAGTAAAATGATTTAATCAGACAAATCAAATCAAACTTTATTTGTCACATGTGCCGAATACAACAAGTGTAGACTTTACCGTGAAATTCTTACTTACAAGCCCTTAACCAACAGTGCAGTTCAAGAAGAAAATATTTACCAAGTAGACTAAAATAAAAAGTAATAATAAAAAGTAACACAATAAGAATAACAATAACGAGGCTATATAGAGGAGGCACCGGTACCGAGTCAGTGTGTGGGGGTACAGGCTAGTTGAGGTAATCTGTACATGTAGGTGGGGGTGAAGTGACTATGCATAGGTAACAAACAAACAGCAAGTAGCAGCAGTATACAGAAGTGTGTGTGTGTGTGTGTGTGTGTGTGGGGGGGGGGGTCAATATAAATTGTCCGGTGGCGATTTGATTAATTGTTCAGCAGTCTAATGGCTTGGGGGTAGAAGCTGTTGAGGAGCCTTTTGGTCCTAGACTTAGCGCTCCAGCTCGGTAGCATAGGCCACTTAGGCAGGCTAGCTAATAGGATGACTAAAGACAGTACAATATGAGGAACACATAGATAACGTTAGGTCTGGCATTCAGAGATGAGATGATGACTTTAAGGAATTAAAAATAATAAACACAGCTGAAATATTTTATTCTTTCATAGTAATTTCACATTTTTCTATTCATGTATATGTCAATGTGGACCTGACCGAGACAATGGAATATTTTCAGTGTTTTGGCAAATGAATGGGCTATATTTTTTGCTTTGGAATTTCCATTAAAAAGCTCTATTTCATAATGCATTTAATGTAAAAAAGAATAAGTCTAAACTGAAATAAAAAACGGTGATTATTTTTTAATAATCGAACCGAAACTGAACCGACCTCAGAAACCACTAATCACGCAGCACTACACATTCAATATACAGTATCTGGCTGCAAGGACCCCCAAGGGGTATTAAAATTGAGCAATGGGGATTCTGGTTAGTGGAAAACGATTTGTGTTAGCGGTTTTCATTGCAATGAGCTAATTATCTGAACCTTGCTGGCCTTATCATGTGGTTCTGAGGTAACCTTGCTGGCCTTAACATCTGGTTCTGAGGTAACCTTGCTGGCCTTAACATCTGGTTCTGAAGCAACCTTGCTGGCCTTATCATCTGGTTCTGAGGTAACCTTGCTGCCCTTAACATCTGGTTCTGAGGTAACCTTGCTGCCCTTATCATCTGGTTCTGAGGTAACCTTGCTGGCCTTATCATCTGGTTCTGAGGTAACCTTGCTGCCCTTATCATCTGGTTCTGAGGTAACCTTGCTGCCCTTATCATCTGGTTCTGAGGTAACCTTGCTGCCCTTATCATCTGGTTCTGAGGTAACCTTGCTGGCCTTATCATCTGGTTCTGAGGTAACCTTGCCGGCCTTAACATCTGGTTCTGAAGCAACCTTGCTGGCCATATCATCTGGTTCTGAGGTAACCTTGCCGGCCTTATTATTTGGTTCCAAGGTAACCTTGCTGTCCTTATCATCTGGTTCTGAGGTAACCTTGCTGGCCTTATCATCTGGTTCTGAGGTAACCTTGCTGGCCTTATCATCTGGTTCTGAGGTAACCTTGTCTCCCAGAGACTGCAGTGACATTGGCCACAAACCATTGGAAACACAGTGTTCTTACTGTACACTAGTCAATGGCCCAGTCCCAGATAACATTTTATCTTTCTCTGTTTCCACTTGCCACCAACCAAATAACCAGGGGTAGGCAACCAGATGAATCCGCAGGCCGATTTTTTTCGGAGCGGATGGTCGGGGGGCTGGAACATAATTATAATAATTTGTACACTGCAAATTGACTACCTCTAAGCCCCAAAAAAGATTCTATTAATAAATAACAACAATTTAATAACTTGATTGCATTAAGACACGATCATGTCTCTTTTTTATTCGTGGGAACACTTGGGAACAGATTTCCTAAATTAAACACATCTTTTGCTGAATTCCTGGTGATTTTACAGACTTTTTTGACCATGTAAAGTGTTTCACATGTTTCATGAGCTGAAATAAAAGATCTCAGAAATGTTCCATTGTAACGGGGGTTGTCTAATAGGGACCGAGACGCGGCGTGCGACGTGCTCATATTCACTTTTATTAAACTTAAACACACAAAACAACAAAACGACCGTAAACAGTCCCGTCAGGTGCAACATACACAAAACAGGAAACAACCACCCACAAAACACAGGAAAAATAACACCCCTACTAAATAGGACCTTCAATTAGAGGCAACAAGGAACAGCTGCCTCCAATTGAAGGTCAACCCAAGAAACTCAAACATAGAAATAGACACACTAGAACAAACATAGAAATATACTAACATAGAACATAAACCAAAAACCCCGAAACACATAAAACAAACACCCCCTGCCACGCCCTGACCAAACTACAATAACAAATAACCCCCTTTGCTGGTCAGGACGTGACATCCATATGCACAAAAAGCTTATTTCTCTCAAATTCTGTGAACAAACTTGTTTACATCCCTGTTGGTGAGCATTCCTCCTTTGCCAAGATAATCCATCTACCTGTGTGGCATATCAAGAAGCTGATTAAACAGCATGATCATTACACAGGTGCACCTTGTGCTGGGGACAATAAAAGGCCACTCGAAAATGTGCAGTTTTGTCACACAACACAATGCTAAAAATGTTTCAAGTTTTGAGGGAGTGTGCAATTGGCATGCTGACTACAGGAATGTCCACCAGAGCTGTTGCCAGATAATGTTATGTTAATTTCTCTACCATAAGCCGCCTCCAACATTGTTTTAGAGAATTTGGCAGTCCAACCGGCCTAACAACCGCAGACCACGTGTATGGCGTCGTGTGGGTGACCGGTTTGCTGATGTCAACGTTGTGAACAGAGTGCCCCATGGTGGTGGTGTGGTTATGGTATGGTCAGGCATAAGAGATCCTGAGGCCCATTGTCGTGCCATTCATCCACCGCTATCACCTAATGTTTCAGCATCATAACGCAGGGCCCCATATCGCAAGGATCTGTACACAATTCCTGGAAGTTGAAAATGTCCCAGTTCTTCCATTGAAGTCATTTGGTTAAAAAAAAATGGTGTTAAGGTAAAATACATTATGCATGAAGTTACTATTTCTCTATTAATTCTCTATTAATTTGGAGAAATAACATAATCTTTTAATAAAAACACAAAAGATCAGGTCAATGTATCTATTATAATGCAGGAATTATTGTTTCTTTCCTTACATTTACTAGACCTAGACCATAAACTCCTGCTATAATACTCTGCTCGCATCAATTTCTGCCTTTTATATTGAAACTCCATCTGGTATTTTATCTGAGGAGTGAGGAGAAAGACTCATCGTGTTTGCCAATGACAGCAAATACCCTCACTTTTCTCAACTGGAAAATCTATCTTGGGTGTGTGTCTAGAGAGAATAGAGGTCACTTTGCCAGGTATAACACAATCCTGGTTTGCATTGTTCTACTTAGTTTCTCAATGTGATCTCTTCCCTCACCTAACTGGCTAAGACCCAAGCCTCTCAATTATAGAAGTCTCATAGTACAAACTTGAATGAGAGTGGATGTCATAGAAGACTGCTGAAATATCAGAATTCCTACAGAAATGAAATGAGAAACAGTGATTTTCTTTATTGCTTTATTGATTCCATGTCACAGCATTGCGGTTCTTGCCAGTTGTGTGATATGACTCTTGACTTGAAAATACCAGCGTTACACAAGTACCACAACATAATATTTGTAATAAGCAAGTATTGTAAATGATTGGTGCAACACAGCAACTCCAAATCCCTGTCCATTTTCATTTGTGAAAAGATACACATTTTGGACAGACAAATTGTCACTGTACTTGCCTATATAGCATATTCTTTAAATGATCAAGTTGGAAATCTTATCCTATATACTGTACATCAAGTCATGAGAAAAAGTAATGAGAATGGGTGGCCAAATCCACTCCCATATGAACAACATTGTAATATTACGTAATATTATGATGAGTATATGACCACATGCTTAGCTCATTTTGGGAAGAGGAATCGTATTTCTAAAGCAGGGATTCAGAAACCATCCAGGCTTTCCCCGACCTCCCCTGGCATCCCTGGAACAGGACAGGCTGGGGAGGGGACCATGTTTGGTGACACTCTGTCTGGCATTACTCATCTCATATGTATATACTGTTTTCTGTACTATTCTACGGTATCTCATTTACTTAATGTTTACATATCTTGCATTACTCATGTCATATGTATATACTGTATTCTATACTATTCTATACTATAGAATATACTATTCTTAGTCCGTTCCGCTCTGACATCGCTCATCCATATGTATATAGTCTTAATTCATTCCTACTTAGATTTGTGTGTATTGGGTATATGTTGTGTAATTTGTTAGATATTACTTGTTAGATATTACTGCACTGTCGGAGCTAGATGCGCAAGCTTTTCGCTACACCCGCAATAACATCTGCTAATCACGTGTATGTGACCAATAAAATTTGATCTGATTTGAATAAACAAAGGGAAGTGATGCGGGTGAGAGAAAGGAATGGGGATAAGATAGTGGAGGTGGTGGAAGCTCACAGTACAGCTGAGGATGTCATTGTAAACTAGCACACACCCCAGTATACACTACACCACAGGACAGTACTGTTACTTCATGGTCCATCCAGAAAAACCACTATAGCATCATCTGAGAGGATTTGACAGGCATTGTAAGCAACATTCCATCTAGCCAGAGGTCAGAGGGCAACATGGAGCTTCAGCACAACCATATTGTTTATCCAATCTTTTGAGCTCTATAGAGGACAGGGATTGTTTCTGGACTGGGCTCTACACTGCTCAGGTGATGTCCTAGATAGACAGCGAGGGCTAGTACACACACTACTTTAACAGGCAGTGAGTGTTGATATCAAATCAAAATCACATCAAATTTTATTTGTCACAGGATTTTTTCCGTCCGAGGAAAATAATGAATGCAGCTTATTTTTTAAGCAATACGCATTCTCTCTTAAATAAACCTTTAACAACTAGAAACTACATTTGGAAAATACTTAAAAAGAATAGAATAAATAAACCTTTAACAACTAGAAACTACATTTGGAAAATACTTAAAAAGAATAGTAGCCCTCCTCAGGAACCACAAAACCCATGTTGCTTATTCAAGTCCATAACAGATGGATCCATACAACAACAAAAAAAAACCCGATGTACAATAATTACTTACAAGCCCTTAACCAACAATTCAGTTCAACAAATAGAGTTAAGAAAATATTTACTAAATAAACTAAAGTAAAAAAAATATGACATAACAATAACGAGTCTATATACAAGGGATAACGGTACCAAGTCAATGTGCGGCGGTACAGGTTAGTTGAGGTAATTTGTAAAGTGACTATGCATAGATAATAAACAGCGAGTAGCAGCAGTGTAAAATACGGGGAGGGGGCATTTGATTAATTATTCAGCAGTCTTATGACTTAAGGGTAGAAGCTGTTAAGGAGCCCTTTGGTCCCAGACTTGGCACTCAGGTACCGCTCGCCCTGCGGTAGCAAAGAGAACAGTCTATGACTTGGGTGACTGGAGTATTTGACAATTTTTTGGGCGTTCCTCTGACTCTGGATGTCAGGAAGCTTGGCCCCAGTGATATACTGGGCCGTACGCACTAACCTCTGTAGTGCCTTACAGTCAGATGCTGAGCATTTGCCATACCAGGCGGTGATGCTCTCGATGGTGCAGCTGTAGAACTTTTTGAGGATCTGGGGATCCACTCCAAATCTTTTCAGTCTCCTGAGGGGGAAAAGGTTTTGTCGTGCCCTCTTCACAACTGTCTTGGTGTGTTTTGACCATGACAGTTCGTTGGTGATGTGGACACCAAGGAAATTGAAACTCTCGACCCACTCCACTTCAGCCCCGTCGATGTTAATGGGGACCTGTTCGGCCCTCCTTTTCCTATAGTCCACGATCAGCTCCTTTGTCTTGCTTACATTGAGGGAGTGGTTGTTGAGATATCTATCTCTCTCTCTCTCTCTCTGTGTGTGTGTGTGTGTGTGTGTGTGTGTGTGTGTGTGTGTGTGTGTGTGTGTGTGTGTGTGTGTGTGTGTGTGTGTGTGTGTGTGTGTGTGTGTGTGTGTGTGTGTGTGTGTGTTGTATAAGAACAAGAGCACCAGCTGGTAGCCATTAGGTAAAGATCCCAAGTCTTCTCCCTTACACACAAAAATGCACGTACACACACATACAGTGGGGGAAAAAAGTATTTGATCCCCTGCTGATTTTACACGTTTGCCCACTTACAAAGAAATGATCAGTCTATCATTTTAATAGTAGGTTTATTTGAACAGTGAGAGACAGAATAACAACAAAAAAATCCAGAAGAATGCATGTAAAAAATGTTATAAAATGATTTGCATTTTAATGAGGGAAATAAGTATTTGACCCCCTCTGCAAAACATGATTTAGTACTTGGTGGCAAACCTCTTGTTGGCAATCACAGAGGTCAGATGTTTCTTGTAGTTGGCCACCAGGTTTGCACACATCTCAGGAGGGATTTTGTCCCACTCCTCTTTGCAGATCTTCTCCAAGTCATTAAGGTTTCGAGGCTGACGTTTGGCAACTCGAACCTTCAGCTCCCTCGACAGATTTTCTATGTGATTAAGGTCTGGAGACTGGCTAGTCCACTCCAGGACCTTAATGTGCTTCTTCTTGAGCCACTCCTTTGTTGCTTTGGCCGTGTGTTTTGGGTCATTGTCATGCTGGAATACCCACCACGACCCATTTTCAATGCCCTGGCTGAGGGAAGGAGGTTCTCACCCAAGATTTGATGGTACATGGCCCCGTCCATCGTCCCTTTGATGCGGTGAAGTTGTCCTGTCCCCTTAGCAGAAAAACACCCCCAAAGCATAATGTTTCCACCTCCATGTTTGACGGTGGAGATGGTGTTCTTGGGGTCAGAGGCAGCATTCCTACTCCTCCAAACACGGCGAGTTGAGTTGATGTCAAAGAGCTCCATTTTGGTCTCATCTGACCACAACACTTTCACCAGTTGTCCTCTGAGTCATTCAGATGTTCATTGGCAGACTTCAGATGGGCCTGTATATGTATTCTTGAGCAGGGGGACCTTGCGGGTGCTGCAGGATTTTAGTCATTCACGGCGTAGTGTTACCAATTGTTTTCTTGGTGACTATGGTCCCAGCTGCCTTGAGATCATTGACAAGATCCTCCCGTGTAGTTCTGGGCTGATTCCTCACCGTTCTCATGATCATTGCAACTCCACGAGGTGAGATCTTGCATGGAGCCCCAGGCTGAGGGATATTGACAGTTCTTTTGTGTTTCTACCATTTGCAAATAATCGCACCAAATGTTGTCACCTTCTCACCAAGCTGCTTGGCGATGGTCTTGTAGCCCAATCTTGTCCCTGACATCCTTGGAGAGCTCTTTGGTCTTGGCCATGGTGGAGAGTTTGTAATCTGATTGATTGATTGCTTCTGTGGACAGGTGTCTTTTTTACAGGTAACAAGCTGCGGTTAGGAGCACTCCCTTTAAGAGTGTGCTCCTAATCTCAGCTCGTTACCTGTATAAAAGACACCTGGGAGCCAGAAATCTTTCTGATTGAGAGGGGGTCAAATACTTATTTCCCTCATTAAAATGCAAATCAATTTACAACATTTTTGACATGCGTTTTTCTGGATATTTTTGTTGTTATTCTGTCTCTCACTGTTCAAATAAACCTACCATTAAAATTATAGACTAATCCTTTCTTTGTCAGTGGGCAAATGTACAAAATCAGCAGGGGATCAAATACTTTTTTCCCCCACTGTACACACACTCTGCACTTACACATACATACACACACATACACACGCACTCCTTCTCTCTCTCTCTCACTCTCTCTCTCTTTCTACCCCTAATATCTCCCCATCTCTCTCTCCCCCTCTCTCTCCCCCTCTCTTTCTCTAGCTGTCTGAGAAAATCCAACTGATCAAATTAAAGTACTGTATTCCGATGACAGCTGTCCAATGCAGATTATGTGTTCTGATTTCAACCACAGCTGCTCCTTTGGCAGCGCAAAGGTAAACACACATTTGAAGTCATTGGATATCGTCAGACCACATAAACATAGGCCCAGAATACATCATACCCTAACACCTAATCATACCCTAACTCCCATTGAAGCCGTTATGACGTACAGTTCAAATAAAGTGTTACCAAGATGGTAAGCTCGATCCCAGGCTCAATTGTAGAGAAAGAGCCGGCTGTTGACGAGATTACCGAAATGGTAATGGTATGCATAACTTTAGTCGCTTCCGCCGATAATGACTCTCTACCCATTCACTATGCTACATAATTATATAACACGCCATGCAATTAAAGCACCACACACAAGTAAAGCACTGTTCTATGCACCGCCACGGCACGTGCTTGTTTTCATTGAACCAAATAAAAATCCTTGATGAATTAAATCTGTCGTGTAAAAAAACATAAAAATGATAATAACAGTGGTTCCATGTATGGCAGCGATTTACAGAGTTTTAACAGGGCGGGTCGTGGAGGCACTTAGCTAATGTATGGATTTACAGGCATTCCTTCATGTGGTTTGGAGAAGAAGCCTCCGCCTGTTCCCTTCAGTTCCCCAGAGCCCCCTGCTACTCTGTTACATAACACCGTAGCCCATTATCACAGCGGCTTTGAAGCTTTCCCAGCAGCACAGACGTTGCCGCCACCACCCGCTATTTGTCACCGCCATGGAGAGGGAGGGGGGAGGGGAGGAGGGAGGGAGGGACGGAGTTGAGGGGGAAGGCAACAATGTAAGGAGGTAAGGAGGGAAGATACGGTGCTTCGCTTGTGAGCAGTGGTGGAAAAAGTACACAATTGTCATACTTGATTAAAAGTTAAGATACCTTAATAGAACATTTCTCAAGTAAAAGTCACCCAGTAAACTACTACTTGAGTAAAACTCTAAAAGTTTTTGGTTTAAAATATACTTAAGTATCAAAAGTAAATGTAATTGTTAAAATATACCTAAGTCTCCCCCTCCATTTAACTCAAAAGTACGAGTTAAAGTATAAATAATTTCAAATTTCTTATATAAAGCAAACAAGACGGCATAATTTTCTTGTTTTTTTAATTTGCGGATAGCTAGGGGCATGCTCTTTTCCTCCCGTCCCTCTCCCTCTCCTCTCCTCCCCCTTTCTCCCCTCTCCTCCCCTCCCCTCTCCTCCACTTTTCTCCCCTCTCCTCCCCTTTCCTCCCCTCCCCTTCTCTCTCCCCTCTCCACCCCTCTCCTTCCCTCTCTTATCCTCCCCTTTCTTCTTCTCCACTCCCCTCTCTTCTCCTCCCCACCGCCCCTCTCCTCCCAACAACAACAACAACAATAACAATAACAACATGCTTTTTCTCTCACGCACACACACTTTGGCCATGGGAGACAGTGACCAACACTATTCCAAGTTTCAAATTGCCTGGCGACATTTCAGGGTTTTTTACAGGGAGCAAACACATTCCATCTCCAAGAACTTGAAAGGACCCAATCTAAAAGAGAACACGTAAGGCAGCACATGACATATGAACAGAAGCTAGTTGGGTCAATGCCTTGTGGAATGCCAACAACAGCACCATTGATGGCCTGTGCTCCTGCCCAAAGTCACCCTAGTGTGTGTGAAGGGGAAGCTACATTTCCCTGTGGCAGGGGGAATCTCACAGGGCCTGGGTATGTTTCCTCAGGTAGGGAACAGGGCTTATCCGTACATTACAGAACTAGGCCATGAGAGACAGGTAGGGAACAATGGAACTCTGGAGATGTCAGAATTCTCCCTACAGGGAGAGTAAAATATCCCAGACAGCACTGGAATAACAATACAATAGCCTGCTGGGGCCATGAAATATATGCGTTACATTAACATTGAGATGGATGGTCAATTGTGTGCTCATCAGCTGCCTATCTTGATGGGGTTACTTGAAATGTGTACATTTCATGGCTTACCATGACATTTCTGTGCTCAGTGAAATGTAGAACTACATAGACACATACAGTACACATGATGGATTCATGACATTTCTGTAGTCTGCTTACTTTCTTCCAGGTACAGATTTCCTAAGGCCAGATTTATTGACTTGGTGTACCAGTGCGAAGATTGTACTTGTTATTTACAGAATGGAAAAAACTGTATTTATTTACAGTTTGTCCTATTTGTCAGTTAAAACAAAAACCTGAAAGAGTGTCTGCAGATTGTTGAATGTGAATCCCAGGCTTCGCTCACGTTGTGGTCAAAAGCCTGGGGAACCTCATATTGGAACAGTGGGTATGAGTGGAGCACTGATTGCCAGCGGCTGCTATCTGATTGGCTGTGAGTAGACCCTTTCCATCTGTCTTCAGAAGCACAAATTATTCAGAGTAAGACAATTTACAGTGCTAGCATCACTAGCATGCTATATTTTCAAATTTACATTTTGGAAACATGGTATAATTGTTTATGTAATTTGGTTATAATGTCCAAATTACTATATTATAACAAATGATTATAACTATCCCACGTGGAAGCCAGTGAAAATGATTGGCTATAGATTTTGACGTGAACTGTCCCTTTAGTGTTGCTCATCAACATACCCTAGGGCAGGGGTGGGCAATTCCAGTCCTCGGGGGCCTGATTGGTGTCACCGTTTTGCCCCATCTAACACACCTGACTCCAATAATCACCTAATCATGATCTTCAGTTTAGAATGCTATTTGATTAATCAGCTGTTTGGAATGACAGGATGACAAGAAATGATGACAACCTAGTCCTATAATGCAATACTGTTGACCATGTGAGCCCTATGTGGCTACTGCATTTTAACAGACTAGGTCGCTATTTTGGATGAAAATGCAAGTCTTTGTGACGCTGCTTCACCCGACAGAAAAGCATGGAGCTATTTTGAGCAGGAGGTAGAGAGCAGCAGACCTCCCTGGACACAACTTCAAAGCATTCTTTCCCTCTGAGTGTGGTACTGCTATGGGGTAACCAGGGACCTTCATTGTGAGGGTGAGAAAGCCACATTTTTTTTCAATTAGAATGAATTTGCATCCATTTAAGTGCATTTAATTGAACTTAGTAGGATACTTTTTGATTGATTGACTTAATTGAAAGTGGTGATTGTACTAATTTACCAAGTTAGCACTTTCCGTGGGCCACCTTTAGGAAATACTCATTTCAACCTTTTGTAGCGCAAATACACACACTCTCATTCAAATGAACACATACAAGAACACACACATACATGTAATAGTGCCAGACATGCACACAAACATATACAGTTGGCATTGCTGTTATGATTTTAGTTCTCCTTGATGTCCTTTGTTTTAAATGTATTATTTTTAGTAATTTTTTTTTTTCTCTTCGGGGGGACTGTGGGAGGGGTCTCAAATGGTTGAGGGACAGCTATTGGGGAACTGTGGGGGGATCTTGGAGGGTTCAGGTTTCACAAGATTGTGATCATGAAAAAGGAAACTATGACATATATTTTATATCACTATCATGCATACGCACCCTCACACATAAGGATGGCTCTGTTGCGAAAAGACTGATACATGTTTGATAGTGTCTTGATGCTGTATTGTTTGTCCTTCATGTTCCAATACTTTAATGTTACCCTTTCCTTCTGTTTTTGCAATAAAAAAAGAAATAAAATAAATCTTGTATAGTGCCATACTGATATGTAACAGTGATCTTAAGTTTTCAAACAAGATCGTCTCTAAACAGTACCACAATTATACCGTTGACAAACTAGCTCAGAGTTTTCCTTATTCAATCTTGTTCTTCGGGCAGCTCAGATTGATGAAAATTATAGTGAAAATAGGTGACTTACAACATCTGCAAGAAAGAGGTAGACTCACTATATACTATATACTGCTCTTTCCATGACAGACTGACCAGGTGAATCAAGGTGAAAGCTATTATCCCTTATTTATGTCACTTCTTAAATCCACTTCATCAGTGAAGATGAAGGGGAGGAGACAGGTTAAAGAAGGATTTTTAAGCCTTGAGACAATTGAGACATGGATTGTGTATATGTGCCATTCAGAGGGTGAATGGGCAAGACAAAAGATTGAAATGCCTTTGAACTGGGTATGGTAGTCGGTGCCAGGCGCACCGGTTTGAGTGTGTCAAGAACTACAACGCTGCTGGGTTTTTCACGCTCAACAGTTTCCCGTTTGTATCAACAATGGTCCGTCACCCAAAGGACATCCAGCTAATTTGACAAAACTGTGGGAAGCACTGGAGTCAACATGGGCCAGCATCCCTGTGGAACGCTTTTGACACCTTGTAGAGTCCATTCCCCAACGAATTGAGGCTGTTCTGAGGGCAAAAGGGGGCAGGTGGGGAGGTGTTCCTAATGTTTGGTATACTCAGTGTATATACAGTATATAGTAATATGACAAAGGTTAGTGGTCATATCAATACTCATACCACTAATTCTACTCTACTATACTTGTCTTTTTGTTGTGTGAGAGTGAGTGGCAGGACAGAAGCCATCCTGTTGAGTAAACCAGTGGACCAGCTGCTGCCTGCTAGTCATCACGCCACCAAGAGAGGAATCTCACCCCCCTCACACTCACCTCTCTCTGTCACGCTTGCCAGTCGGGCACGGTGCCTTTGAGGTGGAACACACACACACACACACACACACACACACACACACACACACACACACACACACCTATGTCCTCTATGTCCCTCTTACAGGGGCATCTGTGTTGAGCCATAAACAAGCCTTCACCCTCAGTTCCAACACAGATTGATCTTATCCATCTATTTTTTCTTCATTATTTCTTAATTATTTCTATCTTTCTATTTATTTGTTTCTATCATTTTTTTATGTTCTGTCTGCATTTTTGGGAAGAGCCTATAAGTAAACATTTTACTGTTAGTCTACACCTGTTCTTTTACGAAGCATGTGATAAACATTTGATTTGATTGAACATGACACAACAGGTGACAGTGAGGCTCCTATAATGCCTCTCTGATGCTAAGGCACATTCTTTAGAGGTGCTTTCACCATACCATCTTTAGCTTTGGGACTTGAGCTGTGTTTCCCAATGACCCCAACCCCTCTTTTTCACGCTGCTGCTACTCTCTGTTTATTATATATGCATAGCCACTTTAACTATACATTTATGTACATACTACCTCAATTGGGCTGACCAACCAGTGCTCCCGCACATTGGCTAACCGGGCTATCTGCATTGTGTCCCGCCACCCACCACCCATCAACCCCTCTTTTACGCTACTGCTACTCTCTGTTCATCATATATGCATAGTCACTTTAACCATATCTACATGTACATACTACCTCAATCAGCCTGACTAACCGGTGTCTGTATATAGCCTCACTACTGCTACTCTCTGTTCATCATATATGCATAGTCACTTTAACCATATCTACATGTACATACTACCTCAATCAGCCTGACTAACCGGTGTCTGTATGTAGCCTCGCTACTTTTACAGCCCCACTACTGTATATAGCCTGTCTTTTTACTGTTGTTTTATTTCTTTACTTACCTATTGTTCACCTAATACCTTTTTTGCACTGTTGGTTAGAGCCAGTAAGTAAGCATTTCACTGTAAGGTCTACACCTGTTGTATTTGGCGCACGTGACAAATAAACTTTGATGTGATTTGACCTTGAAGCTCAACATGGTCTCATTGGATTAAAATAGTGACATTGAACAATATGTCACTTATGTAGACATACTGTATTAGTTCTACAGTATGTCATGCGTGGTGACATATTTCTTATACAGTTTGTAACTATATTAGTTCAAAGCGTAGCGAACATATTTATTTATTTCTCTCGACAACCCAAACTCATTAGACTCATTTTGTTTGTTCACACACAGAAGATTGACGTCAAACAACTATTTTATTATTGTGACTCTCCCATCTGTGCACCTGTGTTGTGGAGAGAAATACCACACTGTGCCAAATGAAAGGCTCTATTCAATCCGTTTTACGGAAGTTCAGCTTTACAGCGTGATTGAAATTTAAAGGCAATGTTCCCGCGCTAGCGAAGACTGCATTCATGGTAAACGCTATGTCGGCTCAATTGGATGTTACCTTTACATTTATATTGCAAAATCTGTAATGCTTCAGTGATGCTGATTGAATAGAGCCTAAAGGCTCTGCGTACTCACGCCTGTTCTTTTTTGTGGATAACTGTTTTTATTCACTGAAGGGAAGTTACATGAATTGTATGAAATGTCCAGTTTTTTTTCTCAGACTCATTTGAGTCCTGCTTTAAATCAAGATGTAACAAGATGTTGAAATGTTTGCCCTATTTCCAAACTGAAATTCATAAAACAAATACACAGCACCAATGTTTCATAACATCCCTGTTTTTCAGGTACTCTACTATTCCCCCCAGGCCCTCTGTTGGGACACTTGCGGTCACTCATTCCCTGTTGGAAATTGACCATGACTGCAAACACAGAGACCGTTGATGAACTGGACCGTGTCGGACTCTAACAAACCATAAAGCGCCTGAGCAACATATCCCAATAACGATCAAAGCTGAAACGCCCCATTGTTAGTGAAGGGTATGACACACACAGTGTTGCTCCATAAAACACACGCACGCACGCGCGCGCACACACAAACACACACACACACACACACACACACACACACACACACACACACAGCAATAGGAGAATAAAGTATTTCATTTGGCATTGAGCAATTTGCCTTTTGACAGCCAGGAGGAGAGTGTTTATGTCCTGAGGACGGAAACAGGACTCTTAAAGCTCAGACACACCAGTAGCATTGTCAAACGTTTTTCTTTAATTGTTGTTGCTGGCTCCCCCATGTGGGATTTTGTGCTCTCTGATTGGCTCAAAGTCAAGTTGTTGGCCACTGACAAGCCTTGCGATTCTACAAGTAGTATTGGTAGGTTCGTCACTACCGGGTTGACACGCAGCAGGTACCGCTTTTGTTCTAGCAAGAGAAGGAACGGCCTCCCACTGTGATAAGTAGATTGGCAGAGGAAAAGGAGAATGAGACAGAAGGAATACAACTTTCTAACAATACTGAGATTTACAACATTCAACTACAAGCTGGCTACCGTACCTCAAAACATGCAGAGGTCTTTCAAATTAGATTTTGCATGATTTCAGACTTGTTTTAGATTGGAGGAAAGGAATCCTGTATGCTATGAGCCCTCTTCTGAGAAGTCAATCATACTTCCAAGATCATCAACAATGTTTCTCAAATAGAGCATACAAACTATTTCCTAGTCATGTGAATGTCCAAATTATTACTACCAAGCCCATAAACTCCAATGACTTAGCTTGAGAGTATACTGCTGCTTTGTAAAACAGCCACATTCTCTGCACCTACATAATGGCAGCTGCATGGTCACAGTTGTAATAATTGGAAGGCACAGTGCACAGTGAAGATATACAGTTGACTCCTGATAAGTGCACTTTGGATAGGTGCAAATGATTTTTATGTGAAATACAGTTTTCCACGCTCTCACTGCAATTCCAAGCCATTGGCTTTATCAGGAGTCGACAGTTGGCTACTTACTTAGTCAATTGAAAAATACCACAATTGTAGTGAAGTAGAATGTAGTATTATCATGTGTCCAATTGTCATAGTATATTATATCTAAAACAAATAGGGAATATATTGTATTTTAACCAGAGACTTTAAGTCACTGGTGGTGATCCCAATTTATTTTGTTTCTCTGAGGTGTTACCAAGCAACCAGTGTAGGTCTACCATATGCTGACCTTCTTTGAAATATTAAATCAATTAGTTTTTCAAACCGAGAGATTTCATGCCCTACTTCTTCCCCTCTGTGTGTGTGTGTGTGTGTGTGTGTGTGTGTGTGTGTGTGTGTGTGTGTGTGTGTGAACAAAATTCCATTAGCCTCACAGACTGTGTACACATTCATGTGTTTATTAAGTTTCACAGGAGGGTTTGTGTTTCAGTGTGTACATACAGTATGTGTTCATGTTTGTGTGTACATATTGTTGTGTACAGAATTTCACCATATCAGTGAGTCTATAGAATAATTATAGAGAATTCTGAAGTTGGTGCCTTTTTCAAATTTAAAATGAATTTGTCACATGCGCCGAAAACAACAGGTGTAAACTTTACCATGAAATGCTTATTTATGAGCCCTTTTTCTCAAAAATGCAGAGTTAAAAAATACAAAACATTTGCCAAATAGAAAAATGAAATAGTAACACAATAAAAAAACAATGGTGAGGCTATATACAAGGAGTACCGAGTCAATGTGCAGGGATACGAGATAGTTTAGATAATTGAGTTACTATGTACACTGAACAAAAATATAAACGCAAATGTAAACGGCAAATCAAACATTTTAATATGTCTACCGATCTGTAGCACAGAAAGGCTGGTCATTTGAAAGGCTGGTCATGGCTCACATCAACACCATCCCAGAAACCCTAGACCCACTCCAATTTGCATACCGCACCAACAGATCCACAGATGATGCAATCTCTATTGCACTCCACACTGCCCTTTCACACCTGGACTAAAGGAACACCTATGTAAGAATGCTGTTCATTGACTACAGCTCAGTGTTCAACACCATAGTGCCCTCAAAGCTCATCACTAAGCTAAGGACCCTGGGACTAAACACCTCCCTCTGCAACTGGATCCTGGACTTCCTGACGGGCCGCCCCCAGGTGGTAAGGGCAGGTAATAACACATCAGCCACGCTGATCCTCAACACGGAGGCCCCTCAGTGGTGCGTGCTCAGCCCCCTCCTGTACTCCCTGTTCACTCATGACTGCACGGCCAGGCACAACTCCAACACCATCATTAAGTTTGCTGATGACACAACAGTGGTAGGCCTGATCACCGACAACGATGAGACAGCCTATAGGGAAGAGGTCACAGACCTGACCATGTGGTACCAGGACAACAACCTCTCCCTCAACGTGATCAAGACAAAGGAGGACAGAGCACACCCCCATTCTCATTGACAGGGCTGTAGTGGAGCAGGTTGAGAGCTTCAAGTTCCTTCGTGTCCACTTCACCAACAAACTAACATGGTCCAAACACACCAAGACAATCGGGAAGAGGGCACAACAAAGCCTATTCCCCCTCAGGAGACTGAAAAGACTTGGCATGGGTCCTCAGATCCTTAAAAGGTTTTACAGCTGCACCATCGAGAGCATCCTGAAGGATTGCATCACTTTCTGGTATGGCAACTGCTCGGCCTCCGACCGCAAGGCACTACAGAGGCTAGTGCGTACGGCCCAGTACATCACCGGGGCCAAGCTTCCTGCCATCCAGGACCTCTATACCAGGCGGTGTCAGAGGAAGGCCCTAAAAATTGCAAAGACTCCAGCCACCCTAGTCATAGACTGTTCTCTCTGCTGTACTGCGGTACCGGAGCGCCAAGTCTAGGTCCAAGAGGCTCCTAAACAGCTTCTACCCCCAAGCCATAAGACTCCTGAACAGCTAATCAAATGGCTACCCAGACTATTTGCATTGCCCCCCCCCCCCCCACCCCCACCCTCTGGAACACTGTTGCTACTCTCTGTTATTATCTATGCATAGTCACTTTAATAACTCTACCTACATGAACATATTACCTCAATTACCTCGACTAACCGGTGCCCCCACATATTGACATTGACTCTGTACTGGTACCCCCTGTATAGCCTCGCTATGGTAATTAACTGCTGCTCTTTAATTATTTGTTATTCTTATTTCATATTTTTTTTTTTGTATTTTCTTAAAACTGCATTATTGGTTAAGGGCTTGTAGTAAGTAAGCATTTCACTGTAAGGTGAAATGCAACACCTGTTGTATTCGGCGCATGAGACAAATAACATTTGATTTGATTCTATTTGGGACTTTGTTTTGGCAAAACCAAGCATGACAGGTGTGGAGGCTGAGAGCACGGGGCTCTCAGAAAACTGGGGGTTGCGGGACCTTTTCATCCCTGTGAAATACCCTAATGACCTCTGGGATAGCTGACCGGTCATTTCTGTTGGTTGATTGATTAAAATAACGAGTTAATTCTAACAATACACACTTACCAATGGGAGGTTACCTCTCACATATGTTAAAAATGACCAAAGTTATTGATGATAACAATGTCGGATTGCGTTTATCCTATATAGGCCCTCGCCAGATGTGATGCAGATTAGAGTTTGTTCTGAGGGAAGCTCTGTCTGAAGGCTAGATTAGTTAAGTATAGTAGTTTAGGCAAGAAATGTGATTGGTTAAGTGTAAAAAAGGCCAGCCCCGTGCTGCACCACACTGCGATCCCTCCACCGTCATCCTGGCTGTCATTGGACTGTCACTCCCTATTGAACTCCCTAGTGTGTTACAGTCTAATGTGTCGCAACCCCATGTATTGTCCATGTACTCTGTCTTACTCTGACCCACACTCCCCATCGCCCTCTCCTTATGTTTGATTCATGTTTTCTTTTTGTGAATGTACTGTCCATCTGTCCGTCCGTCCGTCCGTCCGTCCGCCCGTTTGTCCGTCCGTCCGTCTGTCTGTCTGTCTCTGTCTGTCCGTCCATCTGCTTCTCTGTTTCTCTGTTCTTGATTTCTTTGTTGTGTTTTTATTTATGAAATATTATAATTTGAATATTTTTTTCTGTAAAGTGTGTTGAGAGACCTGGTCAAATGCACTTTAAATAAATTGTGATTTGATTTATCTGTTACATATTGCCCTTCTATTTTTGGTCCTTTGAGCTGAATCAACTTCTATTTTTCAGGAAGTTTAGTTTAAAGGGTAAGGTTAGAAAACAAACACCCCACAGAGATTGGAACCAGCGACCTTGTGTATGGCAACCTGCATGTTGACTCAAACCCGTTTTCCCTGTGGAGAGATCATGGAACTAAATGAGCCAATAATACAACTGAGAGCCATACTGGCAGGTGTAACTTCAACCCCTGGTCTTCACTATAAGGCATTGTATAGCATGAGCCATCCTCTCTCATTCAAGTCTAAGGCAGAGGAGAGATAGGGCAAGGAATGGAGCTGCAGATATCACTCACAGTTTAGTTTTGTGATTTATTTTTGTTGAATTAAAGAAATGTACTATTGAACCAAAGCAGTAATCAGGACCCATCCCCCTTAAAGCTCCTCATAGTATTAAGTGCTGATCTAGGATCAGGTCCCCCCTGTCTATATAATCTTGTACTTTATGATCTAAAAGGCTAAACTGATCCTAGATCAGCAGTAATTTTCTGAGGCGCTTCATGAATAGGGCCCAGGAGTTTCCAGAATGATTTTCTTCCCACGAGAAAACACATTCACGTTCATTTATCATTCAAACTTTCTTTCATTCAACAAACAATGTTTTGATTATTACTTGGATGGCAGGACAAAATTAGTTCCTTCATCTAAACTAGAATTTGTATTTATAAATGTTAGATTTATTCGTTTCATCTGCAATTTATCGCATGGAATAGCCTTAATTTCTCAGAACAAGAATAGACTGATGAGTTACAGAAGAAAGTTCATTGTTTCTGGCCATTTTGAGCCTGTAATCAAACCCACAAATGCTGATGCTCCAGATACTCAACTAGTCTAAAGAAGGCCAGTTTTGTTGCTTCTTTAGTCAGGACAACAGTTTTCAGCTGGGCTAACATAATTGCAAAAGGGTTTTCTAATGATCAATTAGCCTTTTAAAATGATAAACTTGGATTAGCTAACACAACGTGCCATTGGAACACAGGGGTGATGGTTGCTGATAATGGGCCTCTGTACGACTATGTAGATATTCCATAAAAAAATCTGCCGTTTCCAGCTACAATAGTCATTTACAACATTAACAATGTCTACACGGTATTTTTTTATCAATTTGACGTTATTTTAATGGACAAAAAAAAAGCTTTTCTTTCAAAAACATTGAAATTGCTAAGTGACCCCAAACTTTTGAACGGTAGTGTCTGTCACCATTATGTCTGTCACCATTAGGATTATCACCATTAAGTCTGTCACCATTAAGTCTGTCACCATTAAGTCTGTCACCATTAAGTCTGTCACCATTATGTCTGTCACCATTAGATCCATCACCATTGTCTGACACCATTAGGTCTGTCACCATTAGGTCTATCACCATTAAATCTGTCACCATTGTCTGTCACAGTTATGTCTGCCACCATTAGATCTGTCACCATTATGAACGTGTGTGTGTGTGTGTGTGTGTGTGTGTGTGTGTGTGTGTGTGTGTGTGTGTGTGTGTGTGTGTGTGTGTGTGTGTGTGTGTGTGTGTGTGTGTGTGTGTGTGTGTGTGTGTGTGTGTGTGTGTGTACAAATCTTCATCAAATAACACTTGTGTGTACACAATACACTAATGCAAACACACGTGCATCTGTGTGTGCACACGTGTTACGTGTACGTTATCGTATGTGTACACAATACATAACTTCAAACAGACATGCATCTGCGTGTGGGCACAAACACGTTTCATTTGTGTTATTGTATACACCACGTAAAGATTAAGATCATTGTATTGATCAATCACACACAAAGTCCAACTTAGAATTTGGCGTCCGCTTTTAACCCAAGCCCTCCGAAAAACACACATAAAGTACCTGTCAAAAGTTTGAACATATCTATTAATTCAAGGGGTTTTCTTTATTTTGACTATTTTCACATTGTAGAATAATAGTGAAGACATCAAAACTATGAAATAACACATATGGAATCATGTAGTAACCAAAAAAGTGTTAACTTCTTTGGGCTAGGGGGCAGTATTTTCACATCCGGATAAAAAACGTACCCGATTTAATCTGGTTACGACTCCTGCCCAGTAACTAGAATATGCATATAATTATTGGCTTTGGATAGAAAACACCCTAAAGTTTCTAAAACTGTTTGAATGGTGTCTGTGAGTATAACAGAACTCCTATGGCAGGCAAAAACCTGAGAAGATTTCAATCAGGAAGTGGCCTGTCTGACAAGGTGTTGTTGTTCTTGCTTCTGTTTATTGAAGAGTCAGGATCTTAGCTGTAACGTGACACTTCCTAGGGCTCCAATAGGCTCTCAGAACCCGGGAAAAACCTGAACGATGACGAGGCAGCCTCAGGCTGAAACACATTATCGCCTTTTCCAAGTGGCCCATCAGAGGACAATGGAATTAGGCGCGTGCCCGATTCGACCCCGTGCAGTATTTTCCTTCGGCTGTTTAGCTAATTGCAGATTCCCGGTCGGAATATTATCGCTTTTTTACGAGAATAATGGCATAAAAATTGATTTTAAACAGCGGTTGACATGCTTCGAAGTACGGTAATGAAATATTTAGAAATCTTTTGTCATGTTATGCGCCATACACGCGACCGTTATTTACCATTCTGATAGTGTCGAGAATGCACGAACAAAACGTCGCTGATGGAACATAACGATGGATTATTTGGGACCAAACCTACATTTGTTATTGAAGTAGAAGTCCTGGGAGTGCATTCTGACGAAGAACAATAAAGGTAAGACCATTTTTCTTATAGGAAATATGATTTTGGTGAAGGCTAAACTTGCCGGGTGTCTAAATAGCTAGCCCGTGATGGCTGGGCTATGTACTCAGAATATTGCAAAATGTACTTCATCCGAAAAGCTATTTTAAAATCGGACATATCGAGTGCATAGAGGAGTAATGTATCTATAATTCTTAAAATAATTGTTATGCTTTTTGTGAACGTTTATCGTGAGTAATTTAGTAAATTGTTAGTAAATTCCCCGGAAGTTTGCGGGGGGTATGCTTTTTCTGAACGTCACATGCTAATGTAAAAAGCTGTTTTTTGATATAAATATGAACTTGATTGAACAGACATGCATGTATTGTATAACATAATGTCCTAGGTGTGTCATCTGATGAAGATCATCAAAGGTTAGTGCTGCATTTAGCTGTCTTCTGGGTTTTTGTGACATTATATGCTAGCTTGAAAAATGGGTGTCTGATTATTTCTGGCTGGGTACTCTGCTGACATAATCTAATGTTTTGCTTTCGTTGTAAAGCCTTCTTGAAATCGGACAGTGTGGTTAGATTAACGAGAGTCTTGTCTTTAAATAGCTGTAAAATAGTCATATGTTTGAGAAATTGAAGTAATAGCATTTCAAAGGTTTTGAAAATCGCGCCACAGGATTCAACTGGCTGTTACGTAGGTGGGACGAATTCGTCCCGCCGGTCCCATAGAGGTTAAACAAATCAAAATGTATTTTATATTTGAGATTCTTCAAAGTAGCCACCCTTTGCCTTGAAGACAGCTTCGCACACTCTTGGCATTCTCTCAACCATCTTCATGAGGTAGTCACCTGGAATGCATTTTAATTAACAGGTGTGCCTTGTTAAAAGTTAATTCGTGGAATTTCTTTCCTTCTTAATGCGTTTAAGCCAATCAGTTGTCTTGTGACAAGTTAGGGGTGGTATAAAGAAGATTTCGTAAAAGACCAAGTCCACATTATAGCAAGAAAAGCTCAAATAAGCAAAGAGAATCGACAATACATCATTACTTTAAGACATGGTCAGTCAATATGAAACATTTCAAGAACTTTGAAAGTTTCTTCAAATGCAGTCGCAAAAACCATGAAGCGCTATGATGAAACTGGCTCTCATGAGGACCGCTACAGGAAAGGAAGACCCAGAGTTACCTCTGCTGCAGAGGATAAGCTCATTAGAGTTACCAGGCTCAGAAATTGCAGCCCAAATAAATGCTTCACAGAATTCAAGTAACAGACACATCTCAACATCAACTGTTCAGAGGAGACTGTGTGAATCAGGCCTTCATGGAGACTTGCCTGGGCCAAGAAACACAAGCAATGGCCATTAGACTAGTGGAAATCTGTCCTTTGGACTGATGAGTCCAAATCTGAGATTTTTGTTCCAACCGCTGTGTCTTTGTGAGACGCAGAGTAGGTGAACGATGATCTCTGCATGTGTAGTTCCCACCTTGAAGCATGGAGGAGGAGGTGTGATGGTGTGGGGATGCTTAGCTGGTGACACTGTTGGTGATTTATTTAGAATTCAAGGCACATTTAACCAGCATTGATACCACAGCATTCTGCAGCAATACGCCATCCCATCTGGTTTGCGCTAGGTGGGACGATCATTTGTTTTTCATCAGGACAATGACCCAACACACCTTCAGGCTGTGTAAGGACTATTTGACCAAGAAGGAGAGTGATGGAGTGCTGCATCAGATGACCTGTCCTCCACAATCACCCGACCTCAACCCAATTGAGATGGTTTGGGATGAGTTGGATCGCAGAGTGAAGGAAAAGCATCCAACAGTGCTCAGCATATGTTGGAACTCCTTCAAGACTATTAATTCAAATGCATTCCAGGTGAAGCTGGTTGAGAGAATGCCAAGAGTGTGCAAAGCTGTCATCAAGGCAAAGGGTGGCTACTTCGAAGAATCTCAAATATAAAATATGTTTTGATTTGTTTAACACTTTTTGGTTTCCACATTATTCCATATGTGTTATTTCATAGTTTTGATGTCTTCACTATTATTCTACAATTTAGAAAATAGTAAAAATAAAGAAAAACCCTTGAATGAGTTGGTGTGTCCAAACTTTTGACCGATACTGTACATATACAGGTTTTCGGAAGGTGCTGTTGTTGTGGGGAGTTAAGTGCCTTGCTCAAGGGCAGAACGGCAGGCAACGGCATCTAGGAGTTTACATCAGCAACCCTGTGGTTGTCAGCAAACTTCCCGCCAGATTTTCCCGCACCTCTCTGATTCAGAGGGGTTGGGTTAAATGCGGAAGGCACATTTAAGTTGATTACATTCAGTTGGACAACTGACTAGCTATCCCCCTATCTAACCGCTAGACAACTCTTACACACATTCTGCAAAGTCTGGTCATCCTAATCTCTCTGCTCGACTTTTGCCATCATGGCAAAGAAAAAATAACTCTTTAACTGAAACACACAGGGGCTTACCCTACCTGGCATGGCACATCTCTAGTGCCATAGATGCTACACATGAATAAAAACTCTAACTCCCATGAGGCCTCATTAGGGCTATCTCTACAGGGCTGTTTGAGTCCCAAATGTCACCCTATTCCCCAGCACACTACTTTTGACCAGAACCCTATGGGCCCTGTCAAAAGTAGTGCACTTAATAGGGACTTGGGACGCATGCTCTTTTTCTCTGTATTCAACACTACCTCAGCCAGATCCTCAGAGGAATAAAGACCCATTGTCCCAGACTCGCTTTGTTATCATTCACTGTGTCACTGTCTATTCCTGTCACAACAAGGCCCAATCCCAAACGGTTACTGGTTCACCAAGCCTGGGAATTTGGCACCTATATGCTCCAGAACCCTGGCTACCGTCTGTCCGTCTAGCTAGCGCTCGGTGGCGGCACTAACTGGGTTAGGGGGAAAATAGGTCACTCTGGGAACTAAAACAAGGTTGTGTTTTGTGAGGAACGGAGGCGGTGGTTGGACTTTATTGAGCTCTGCAGGAATTGAGAGATACAGAGAGTGAACTCTTCTTATAGGAATTATGGGTATAAGGGTCAAGCACTAGGGTCAAAGGTCAAGTAAAAAACATAGGACAGAGATACAACAGAACTTACTATGTTCTTCTCTTAGGAGCACTATAAAGGTTGTTCCCCTAACAATAAACTCACTTGAAAGTTGAAGCCTAAGTATTGTTATCCATTAGTTTACTGCAATTAGGGGACTGATGGTAGGGTTAGGGGAAAATAATAAAGAAGGAAAATACATTAAAAAACATGTATTTGTCCAAAAATATATGGGAGATTGGAAGTTATTTGGATAATTACATTGATAGAGGCCAAATTTGTCTGCAATATTAAAGCTGATCTACCCCCTAAAAAAGATGATAATAAAATAAGAAATAAATCACTTACTCACTCGTTCGTTCACTTATCTTTGCTGGCCCCTGGGAGCGTAACGTAAAGCCTTGACACTTGGCTCTCCGCGCTGTCCTGTTCTGGGCCAGGTCCCAGGATGATGAGTCTCAGGTTGTATAGGTCGTCTCCAAGCTGGTCAGACCAACTGGCTCTCAACCTTCCTGGTGTGGCCAGTTGGGAGATGGGCTCATCAAGTAGCCATGGCTACAGAGGTGGGTTGGATCTAGCTAAAGGACTGTGGTAGGCGCAGCTACACTCGTACAAAAACAAGTTATATATTGAACCAAAAAGGGTTATATCGATTCCTTCATATATGGCAAGAAAAATGGTTAATTGGAGTTCAATATAGAACATTTAGAGGTGCCATACATTAAGCAACTGATATAACCTATTTACATGAAAAAAATACTACACTTGTAGGAGACATTGTTACATGGTACACTTTTTGAAAAAAGGTGCTATCTGGAATCATAAAGGGTTCTTCTGCTGTCCCAATAGGAGAACCCTTTTAAGAACCCTTTTTGTAAAGCGTGTAGGTGGCAGGACACAGCCTTGCTTTGAGCCATTGTTGATGTTGAAGGTGGGAGAGATTCCCTCAAGCCTGAATTCTATTGTTTAGTGAAAAAGGTGATTATTTCCATTCAAGCACAACTTATAATAACCGGCAGGCCCATCACACAGTACCAGTCAAAGTTTGGACTCACCTTTTTTTTTCATTTTTTTTTTCACCTTTACCTTTTATCCCCATACTGTTTTTATTTTATTTACTTTTCTGCTCTTTTGCACACCATTATCTCTACTTGCACATCATCATCTGCTCATTTATCACTCCAGTGTTAATCTGCTAAATTGTAATTATTCGCTCCTATGGCCTATTTATTGCCTACCTCCTCATGCCTTTTGCACACACTCTATATAGACTTTATTTTTTTTCTACTGTGTCATTGACATGTTTATTGTGTTATTGGCTTGTTTATTGTTTACTCCATGTGTAACTCTGTGTTGTTGTCTGTGTCACACTGCTTTGCTTCATCTTGGCCAGGTCGCAGTTGTAAATGAGATCTTGTTCTCAACTAGCCTATCTGGTTAAATAAAGGTGAAATAAAAATAAACGTAAAAAAATATAACCAGGTAGGCTTGTTGAGAACAAGTTCTCATTTACAATTGCGACCTGGCCAGGATACAGCAAGCAGTTTGACACATACAACAACACAGAGTTACACATGGAGTAAAACAAATATACAGTCAATAATACAGTAGAAAAATAAGTCTATATACAAAGTGAGCAAATGAGGTGAGATAAGGGAGGTAAAGGCAAAAAAGGCCATGGTGGCGAAGTAAATACAATATAGCAAGTAAAACACTGGAATGGTAGATTTGCAATGGAAGAAAGTGCAAAGTAGAAATAGAAATACTGGGGTGCAAAGGAGCAAAATAAATAAATAATACAGTAGGGGATAAGGTAGTTGTTTGGGCTAAACTATAGATGGGCTATGTACAGGTGTAGTAATCTGTGAGCTGCTCTGACAGCTGGTGCTTAAAGCTAGTGAGGGAGATAAATGTGTCCAGTTTTAGAGATTTTTGTAGTTCGTTCCAGTCATTGGCAGCAGAGAACTGGAAGGAGAGGCGGTCAAAAGAGGAATTGGCTTTAGGGGTAACCAGAGAGATATACCTGCTGGAGCGCGTGCCACAGGTGGGTGCTGCTATGGTGACCAGCGAGCTGAGATAAGGGGGGACTTTACCTAGCAGGGTCTTGTAGATGACCTGGAGCCAGTGGGTTTGGCGACGAGTATGAAGCGAGGGCCAGCCAACGAGAGCGTACAGGTCGCAGTGGTAGGTAGTATATGGGGCTTTGGTGACAAAACGGATGGCAATGTGATAGGCTGCATCCAATTGATTGAGTAGGGTATTGGAGGCTATTTTGTAAATGATATCGCTGAAGTCGAGGATCGGTAGGATGGTCAGTTTTACGAGAGTATGTTTGGCAGCATGAGTGAAAGATGCTTTGTTGTGAAATAGGAAGCCAATTCTAGATTTAATTTTGGATTGGAGATGTTTGATGTGAGTCTGGAAAGAGAGTTTACAGTCTAACCAGACACCTAGGTGTTTGTAGTTGTCCACTAATTCTAAGTCAGAACCGTCCAGAGTAGTGATGCAGGATGGGCGGGCAGGTGCAGGCAGCGATCGGTTGAAGAGCATGCATTTAGTTTAACTTGTATTTAGGAGCAGTTGGAGGCCACGGAAGGAGAGTTGTATGGCATTGAAGCTCGTCTGGAGGGTAGTTAACACAGTGTCCAAAGAGGGGCCAGAAGTATACAGAATGGTATCGTCTGCGTAGAGGTGGATCAGAGAATCACCCGCAGCAAGAGCAACATCATTGATGTATACAGAGAAAAGAGTCGGCCCAAGAATTGAACCCTGTGGCACCTACTCATTCAAGGATTTTTCTTTATATTTACTACTTTCTAAATTGTAGAATGATAGTGAAGACATCAAAACTATGAAATAACACATATGGAATCCTGTAGTAACCAAAAAATTGTTAAACAAATCAAAATATATTTTAGATTTTAGATTCTTCCAAGTAGCCACCCTTTGTCTTGATGACAGCTTTGTACACTCTTGGCATTCTCTCAACCAGCTTCGTGAGGTATTCACCTGGAATGCATTTAAATTAACATGGGTGCCTTGTTAAAAGTTAATTGGTTGAATTTCTGTCCTTCTTAATGCTTTTGAGACAATCAGTTGTGTTGTGACAAGGTAGGGGTGGTATACAGAAGATAGCCCTATTTGGTAATAGACCAAGTCCATATTATAGCAAGAACAGCTCAAATAAGCAAAGAGAAACAACAATACATCATTGCTTTAAGACATGAAGGTCAGTTAATACTTAGAAAGTTTCTGTGGTGACAGTGGTGACACTGTCTGTGATTTATTTAGAATTCAATGCACTCTTAACCAGCGCCACGCAGGTTAATACCACAGCATTCTGCAGCAATACGCCATCCCATCTGGTTTGCGCTAGGTGGGACTATCATTTGTTTTTCATCAGGACAATGACCCAACACACCTTCAGGCTGTGTAAGGGCTATTTGACCAAGAAGGAGAGTGATGGAGTGCTGCGTCAGATGACCTGTCCTCCACAATCACCCGACCTCAGCCCAATAGAGATGGTTAGGAATTAGTTGGACCGCAGAGTGAAGAAAAAACAGCCAGAAAGTGCTCAGCATATGTGGGAACTCCTTCAAGACTGTTGGAAAAGCATTCCAAGTGAAGCTGGCTGAAATAATTCCAAGAGTGTGCAATGCTGTCATCAAGGCAAAGGGTGGCTACTTTGAATAATCTAAAATCTAAAATCTATTTTGATTTGTTTAACAGTGTTTTAGTTACTACATGATTCCATATATGTTATTTCATAGTTTTGATGTTTTCACTATTATTCTACAATGTAGAAAATAGTAAAAATTGTCAAAATAAAGAAAAACCCTTGAATGAGTAGGTGTGTCCAAACTTTTGACTGGTACTGTATATCAGCACAACTTGTAGGCATTGCCTTCAAGAGTATGTCGAGCACAGACAGGGTACTTTGATATCTGATAGCGGAGAACAGAAGCAACCTGATCTGAATGCCTTGAGCATCACTAATACTTTGTTTGATTTTTATCCCTCCTTCTCATCAAATTGCTACAAGATTATAGAGATGTAGGATACAGACATGAAGTTGGAATTGGGATACTTTTATCTGATATGATGCAATGCTTAACTCAGTCTATGATCATCACCTGCATCGTTGTTGTCATCCTCATATAAATAGGAAATGAATTAGGAGAGTGATGCTCGAGAAACACATATAAAATACTGCTATGTACTGCTAAATTGATCCACAGTACGTTGGCATGTTTCTTAACGATTTGCGCTGTAACACACACCACCAGTTACATAAAACAGGTTCTGGTGTGTGTGTGTGTGTGTGTGTGTGTGTGTGTGTGTGTGTGTGTGTGTGTGTGTGTGTGTGTGTGTGTGTGTGTGTGTGTGTGTGTGTGTGTGTGTGTGTGTGCGCGTGTGAGTGTGTGTGTGTGTGGGTGGGTGCGCGTGTGAGTGTGTGTGTGTGTTTGCTCCGGTTACACTCTAACTGCATGCCAGGTTCCCCGAATAGCCCTGAGGGACAAGGGAGAGTTACAAGGGGAAAATCTTACACACACTCGCCCTTAATGTCAAAACCGACCCTTTGCACACAGTAACTTACTTAAAGAGAAGCACCACCATTGAAGCACCAGTCTGGAAAAAACTATTTCACAAAGACCTGTAATTTTACAATCCCGAGGAAGTCCATTTACAACACAGTTATGAACTACATAGTTAAACAAATCCGCCATTAATCCATCCGTTTGAATAAATCAAGCCATGCTATATGTTATGTTTTCTTGTTTGAACTCTTTTAACATTGCTATAAACACGAATGGCTAAAACATGGGGTTATGGGAAAGGAAATTGAGAAATAGCAAGAAAGAAATGGATGAATAGCAAGTAGTTTACAATGAAATGAAGTCTCATTCACCTGCCGGCATGGTAGCGATTAGCCAGGGGATAAGATTACTTACAAACACTAGCCTTCAGCATTCTGAACCTGAAAACTACACACCACACCTTTCTACACAGTGTCATAATATAACAGACCAAAAACGGTCAGATAAATGGTATGCTGCACATCTTTCTGCAAAAGCGTCACAAAGTGACATATAAATTGATACCAGGCTGTACATGCAGTACATAACATAGTGTAGGTACGTGCATTGAACTCTGTGTTCTATCAATGTTCAGAATGGCATTGGCTTTTATCAGTCAAGCCTTTATGATAAACAAGAGTTACCCGCAAGAGTCATTCATCTCTGTACAGTAATCAGCCTACACAGCCAATGCTTATTTTACGTTGATGATTGATTGGTAGTTGTTCTGTTTATTCTGACCTGCTAGACCAAATACACTGAACTTAATGACCACATAAGCACCATAGAGTCACAGCAAAGTATGTCTTTGAGGTTGGACATAAAGCAGGTAACATGGCTGCGTTTACACAGGCAGCCCAATTCTTATATTTTGCCTTATTATGGGCAAAAGTTCTGATCTGATTGGTGAATATACCAATAAGTGGCAGAAGATCAGAATTGGGCTGCCTGTGTAAACAGCCATTCTGTGCTACTGATAAGGGTTTTTGCATAACCTTTTGACGTAGGCCTATGATTCAATTTTTATGTCTGCTGAAAGAAATGATTATTTATCAAAGCACTTGAAATAAGGGGCAGTTGTTGTAGCCTTATGTAACTTGTTTACTCTTTATCAAAAGCTTATTCGGAGGGACTGGTGAAAAATGGGATCTATTCAATTGAATTATATGGTTATTTCAGTGTCTGCCACATGGTATTCTTCTGATATCAACTGTTATTGCATGCTATCAAAGACATAAACTTTATGTCATACCATAATTCCTTCATAAATACTCAACTGTTTTCATTTGTGATATATTAATGCCTGCTTATAAACACTTCATTGAAAGAAGCTTCATTAAGGGAAAGGGAGATACCTAGTCAGTTGTACAACTGAATGCATTCAACTGAAATGTGTCTTCTGCATTTAACCCAACCCCTCTGAATCAGAGAGGTGCGGAGGGCTGCCTTAATCAACATCCACATCATCAGCACCCAGGGAACAGTGGGTTAACTGCCTTGCTCAGGAACAGAACAACAGATTTTTGTCTTGTCAGCTCTGGGATTTGATTCAGCAACCTTTTGGTTACTGGCCCAACACTCCTACCCGCCAGGCTACTTCATTATGTTCCAGTCACAAAGCGCAACGCCTACCTGTTGTTCCATCAAATCGGTCGGTTGACGATTCCAAGCGAACTATAAAAACAGTACCTTGGGACTATAATATAGCTACAGAGAGGGTCAGAGGGCTTACAGCCATACCAGTTAATAGAGATCACAGAGTCAAAGTATGGGTGCAGCTGGAAAAACAGGTCATCCACTCCCAGTGTTGGTGATCAAGACCTGGGTTAAAATAAAATACAATGATTTCAAATACTTTATCTGGGCTTGATTGAGCTTGCCTGGCACAGTGGAACCAATAGAATATCTGCAAAACTGCACAGACATGGACTAGGTTGACCCTGGCCATATTCAGAGTATATTTATTTATGTTGGCCATGTCAAGAATGAAGCCAGGAGCAGGGAGTTTCAGGCGGCTCGCCAAGCAAACCAGCATGGAGACGAAACATAGATTGTGGAACAGTGATTACAAAGTATGCAGTAGAGTAAACTATATAGAGAGAGCCCTCCCGATATGAGTTAAAATATCGGCAAGCAGTATTTGGGGGAGTCTGTGAACAACAACAACGGTTCATCCACAGAGACAAAGGTGCTGTCAAAATTGACAGCACCAGAGTCATGTAGTTGCGTTTGAGAACACGGTTCGCTTGCAGGTTCGTTTTAAACTCTATGCTAAGTTGGAGTTATCGGATGATGAGTTGTTGACACGTGTTCCAATTTCTAAGGTTTATTTGGAGACACGTGCCGTCATTGCCCATCAATGGCTGTCTTTTCTCCTGTTTTTTTACCTGATTGCCATTGACAAAACAGCGAAACCTGGGCCTATAGGGACCACTGTTTCTCTGCACAAATATTGACTGGAGCCCCAAGCTATTGGCGTTATCAGCTGGGAAGGGGTCACTGACATGAGGTTTGAGGAGGAGAGACAAGCGTCAGAACACAGACGGTAGTCACTGAAGCATGTTGCACCATGTTTAGGTCACATTATGTAGGCTGTCGTATGTCAAACAGTTTGACCAATACACTAGATATGATGGTATAATCAAGGTGGGAGAACAATTGTTTCTTGAGTATGTTTCTCTCCACTCATCAGAAGAACATGTTGCTCCCAGAATGCACTTTTCAGAATTTTTTGGGGCATTTTTCTATTTTGCAGTGCATAATGATAGACATAAATCATGTATGTATGGCTCATTTAAAGTAATGTAATGGAATTCCTATCAGAAACACATGTCACTGTTGTGATTCAAAAGTGTAGCACTCATTTAGCCTTTTTACCCTCCTCAAAATATCTTATAGAACTTTTTAGGAACATATTGTTCCAGAGATTTCAATAAAACTGTTTTACCGTGTCAAAATGTACTTAAATCTCACAGCCCAAAAGGTGACTTAGATGATATTCAGAACTTGTGCGGCCGGAGTTGCACAAAGGTTAGGGATCAAACGTGTGACCCTGCGTCACAGGTCAGCCTGGTCTCATAGACTAGACGTAACATAGTAAATGAAAATCCGGGACACTCAAATTATTATGATATGTTATGTTTGGTATGGTTACATAAGATGGTTATTTAAGGCAAAATCGAAAGTAGGGTGGTTGGTCAGGGTGGATGGGTGGGTGTATAACGCGAACGTCTAGCGACCCAAAGGTTGCGAGTTTAAATCTCATCACTGACAACTTTAGCATTTTAGCTAATTAGCCTAGCCACCTAGTTAGAATTTGTAACATATCATACGTTTTGGAAATTCGTAACATCAAATCAAATCAAAGTTTATTTGTCACGTGCGCCGAATACAACAGGTGAAATGCTTACTTACAGGCCCTAACCAACAGTGCAATTTTTAAGTAAAAAATAGGTATTAGGTGAACAATAGATAAGTAAGGAAATAAGAAACAGTAAATTAAAGTGACTATGCACATATGATAAACAGAGAGTAGCAGCAGTGTAAAGAGGGAGGGGGGAGGCAATGCATATAGTCTGGGTAGCCATTTGATTACGTGTTCAGGAGTGATATGGCTTGGGGGTAAAAACTGTTGAGAAGCCTTTTTGCCCTACACTTGGCACTCCGGTACCGCTTGCCATGCGGTTGCAGAGAGAACAGTCTATGACGGGTGGCTGGAGTCTTTGACAATTTTTAGGGCCTTCCTCTGACACCGCCTGGTGTAGAGGTCCTGGATGGCAGGTAGCTTAGCCCCAGTGATGTACTGGGCCGTACACACTACCCTCTGTTGTGCCTTACGGTCGGAGGCTGAGCAGTTGCCGTACCAGGCAGTGATGCAACCAATCAGGATGCTCTCGATGTTGCAGCTGTAGAACCTTTTAAAGATCTGAGGAGCCATGCCAAATCTTTTTCGTTTCCTAGGGGGGAATAGGCTTTGTCGTGCCCTCTTCACGACTGTCTTCTAGTTTGTTGGTGATGTGGACACCAAGGAACTTGGAGCTCTCAACCTGCTCCACTACAGCCCCGTCGACGAGAATGGGGGTGTTCTCGGTCCTCCTTTCCCAGTAGTCCACAATCATCTCCTTAGTCTTGGTTACGTTGAGGGATAGGTTGTTATTCTGGCACCACCCGGCCAGGTCTCTGACCTCCCTATCGTCGTTGTCGGTGATCAGGCCTACCAGTGTTGTGTCGTCGATGTCGTTGATGGACATCCACAAATTAATACATACCATACAAAATGTAACAAATTATACTAAATGGAGTATCTTGGATTTACATACAGAATAATATGAAATGCTCTGAGACCAGGTTGCACAGGTTAGGGGTCAAGGTGACAAAGTGACAGCTCCATGTGCGTTAGGGGTCAAAGTGACAGTCCCATGTGTGATCCCACTTCACAGCTTAGGGGTCAAAGTGAGCAACTTTTCAAATACTTACCAGGTTAGCTAACCCTTCCCCTAACCCTAACATTAACCCTTTAACTTAACTCCTAACCTTAACCCTAACCTTAACCCTAACCCTAACCTAGCTACACCAGTGTAAATTTGAGGTCAAAGGTCAAACTGTTCACAGTTTCCCTCCACACCATCAACCTGCAATACTTTATCTATGCCACAGTTAGCACCTTGACACTGACTTTTGCATGCGCACTTTAGTTCCCTTAGTCTTAACATTGCCTGTGAGTGAATGGAGCTGAATGGAGACTGAGCAACATGGATATAAAAAAGCTATGATTTAGCATACACACACAAGAACACACATGCATGAACATGTACACACACGCTTGCACACACACACACACACACACACACGCATACACATGTGTGCACACACACACACTCACATGCTCACATACATACATGCACTCACTCACTCACACACACACACCCACACACACACACACACACACACACACACACACACACACACACACACACACACACACACACACACACACACACACACACACACACACACACACACACACACACACACAGTCAGTCCGTCAACCTTGAGAAATGCCTTTGCGAACAGCTGACACAACACAGTGAAATCTCACGGCAAACAAAATTCGGAGTGTGATGACACCATGTTGTGCAATTTTACAGTCTCTCTTCTCTATTCTTGGCAATGAGATGTTTTGTTGCATAACAACGACAGTCCGATTTTCTCGGCCCAATCAGGAAACAGAGTGACTGTGACCTCCTGACCATGACAGACCAGACGTGACCTGGCATCATCATACAATGTCACCAGGTCTCTCAGCTACGCTCACTGAAATTTCGGCCCAACTGTGCTGACATTATAGTCTAAGTATTCCAGCAAATTCTCTCAGTGACTGAAGACAATGATAACAACTAAGAATATGGTTTGGTTGAGGTAAATGAAATACTCTTAACACTTAAAGAACACAAGAGAAGTGAAAAAATCCTTTATTGGTACAGTAACAACAGTATTCCTAAGTAATTGTACATGTTGGCTCTAAAGATATATTGGTGTAACTGATTACTAATTATTTCTGTAATTGTCCATAACCTGTTTTTGATGGGTCTTCGTCTGCACTCTTTGAAGTTCAAGTAGATTCAATAGTGTCTGTTACAGGTGTGTAAGTTTTAAAATCAGAATACTAGGGGAGATGGAGACCCGCACACTGGCGGAAGTGAGGAAAGATCATTTCGGTTGTTTTTTCACCTTTCATTTCTGCACTTTTCTGCACAGTGCACTTTTTGGGCATTATGATGTCACAAAAAAATCATCTCTATTTTTGCATTTAAGCCTCAGTTTTAGATTTTTCCTCATCTTCGACAGTGTGCTGGTCTCCTGCATTGACATGTTGAAATGGATCTGTGTCCCGTCCAGTGGTTACATGGCGGACAGAAGATACCAGAGGATTTTGAGTGTCTGCCATCTCTGTCTCACTCTGCATTTCTCTCTTTCTCCATCTCTCTCTCTCTCGTCTGCTCTCAAACCTCTCCTACGCAGATGTGTAACCTACCCCTCTTCTTTTTCAATTGTCTGTCTGCTGAAAAAACTCTGTCTTCTAAGTCTATTTTCTGCCCATGTTTTTTAGGCTGACTATTCACGATTGCCAAAGGAGGTCATTTTCACTCCTCCTGCAACCACAATGGGGGAGAAAGTTAAACAGACAATATCTGTAAATAGGGCCTAGTCAGACTTGCTGGTACCAGTTCGAAGCAGAGGGTGTTCAGTAAACTGTTTCTACTTATGCCAATTGTTTTGTCTCTGTGCATACATGTATCATTATTACAATTAACTCCATGTTTTGGGGTTTTAACTATAGTTAGAGACGTCACCCAGCCAACAGGAATAAATATAATTTTATACCACAAAAATATAAACAACTCATTATTTTCAACTTGTGCGTCCAACTTTTCGCATAACGTAAAAAGTTAATAAACTACATTAAACAGTTTAAAGTAGATTTGTCAATGTGTGTGAGCTGGAAAGTTACTCTAAGAAAGGGGTCGGTAACAGGCAGCCCGCAGCCCAAAACCGACAGACACGGTTGACAAGATGACGCAGACATGTTCGCCCTGTTTCTAGCTCCTAGCCAACTTCACAGTACAAACAGGATATATGTTTTGTTGTGTTATTTCTTACATTATTGCATTACTGCAAAAAAATGCAGATGCCAGAGAAGAGGAAGTAGAAGTGGGGCCCTTGTCAGACTCAGGCAGCGTGCATACTCTCCACCGCTTCCGAGAATATTACTCACTAACGTTTAGTCCCTGGACAATTAAGTAGACAAGCTCAGGGACTGTAACATACGGCTCTCTTCAGATATATTGTCTCCGTCATTTCAGCCAGTGGGGTTCTGTGTCCATCACACGGACAGGAAGAAATAACTCTCTGGGAAAAATAAAGGTGGAGCAGTATGTTTCATGATTAACAACTCATGGTGTGATTGTGGTAAAGTACAGGAGGAATCGATGTATACACTGACTCGGTGACTGGGTTCAACAGGAAGTGCATAGAGGATGTTGTTTCCACTGTGACAATTAGAACTTCTCCAAACCAAAAACCATGGATAGATGGCAGCATCCACGTAAAACTCAAAGTGCAAATTACCACATTTAACAACAGCGAGGTGACTGGGAATAGTCCAGCTATGACCTCCGTAAGGCAATTAAAGAAGCAAAACAACAATACAAGGACGAAGTGGAGTCTTCCCTGTGGCTCAGTTGGTAGAGCATGGTGTTTGCAATGCCAGGGTTGTGGGTTTGATTCTCATGGGGGGCCAGTAGGGAAAAAAAGAAAAATGTATGAAATGAAATGTATGCATTCACTACTGTAAGTCGCTCTGGATAAGAGTGTCTGCTAAATGACTAAAATGTAAATGAGTTGCAATTCAATGGCTCAGATATGATATGCATGTGGCCAGGACTCCAAATAATCACAATTATAAAGGGAACGCCAGCCACGTCGCGGACACCGATGCCTTGCTCCCGGACAAGGTAAACACCCACTTTGAGGAAAAAACACAGAGCCACCAACGCGGCCACACTGCTCTCATTCTCTGTGGCCGAGGTGGATAAGACATTTAAGGGTGTTAACCTTGCAAGGCTACCAGCCCAGATGGCATACCAAGCCACATCCTCAGAGCTTGTGCAGACCAGCTGGCTGGAGTGTTTACAGACATATTCAATATCTCCCTATTCCAGTCTGTTGTCCCCACATGCTTCAAGATGTCCACCATTGTTCCTGTACCCAAGAAAGTGAAGATAACTGAACTAAATGACTATTGCCCCATGGCACTAACTTCTGTCATCATGAAGTGCTTCGAGAGGATTGTTAAGAACACTACAATTTGCATACCGCCCCAACAGATCCACGGACGAAACCATTACACTGCCCTATCCCACCTGGACAAGATAAATAACTATGTAAGATTGCTGTTCATTGACTACAGTTCAGCCTTCAACACCATAGTGTCCTCCAAGCTAATCACTAAGCTCAGGGCCCTGGGTCTGAACCCCGCCCTGTGCAGTTGGGTCCTAGACTTCCTGACGGGCCCAGGTGGTGAAGGTAGGCAACAACACCTCCGCCATGCTGATTCTCAATATGGGGGTCCCACAGGGGTGCGTTCTCAGCCTCCTACTGTACTCCCTGTTCACCCATGACTGCGTGGCCATGCACATCTCCAACTCAATCATCAAGTTTGCTGTGGACACAACAGTGGTAGGCCCGATTACCAAAATTGATGAGACAGCATACAGGGAGGAGGTGAGAGCCCTGGAAGAGTGGTGACAGGAAAATAATCTTTCCCTACACGTCAACAAAATGAATGAGCTGATCATGGACTACAGGAGACAGCAGAGAGCACGCCCCAATCCACAACGACGGGCCGCAGTGGAGAGATTCAAAAGTTTCAAGTTCCTCGGCGTGCACATCACTGAGGACCTGAAATGGTCCCACCACACTGACAGCATGGTGAAGAAGCGCCTCTTCAATGTCAGGAGGCTGAAGAAATTCTGCTTGGCCCCTAAGGCCATCACCAACCTCTACAGATGCCCCATCGAGAGCATTCTGTCGGACCGATTAACTGAAATGTTGGTTATTTTTCAATGAGCACATTGTACAGTTTTGCTAGAGATAAATCCAATCCAGCCTGAACTGTGTGATGTAGTAGGGAGTTACCAACAGGCCAATATTCTATATACACTACATGACCAAAAGTAGGTGGACACCTGCTCGTCGAAAACATCTCAATCCAAAATCATGGGCATTAAGATGGAGTTGGTCCCACCTTCGCTGCTATAACAGCCTCCACTCTTCTGGGAAGGCTTTTCACTAGATATTGGAACATTGCTGTGGGGACTTGCTTTCATTCAGACATAAGAGCATAAGTGAGGTTGGGCACTGATGTTGGACAATTAGGCCTGGCTTGCAGTCAGCATTCCAATCCATCTCAAAGGTGTTCAATGGTGTTCAGGTGTTGCACCCGAGGACAGACGATTTTTACGTGCTACGTGCTTCAGCACTCAGTGGTCCTGTTCTGTGAGCTTGTGGGGCCTACCACTTTGCAGCAGAGCCGTTGTTGCTCCTAGACGTTTCCACTTCTCAATAACAGCACTTACAGATCTAGCAGGGCAGAAATTTGACGAACTGACTTGTTGGAAAGGTGACATCCTATGACGGTGCCGTGTGGAAAGTCGCTGAGCTCTTCAGTAAGGGCCATTCTACTGCCAATATTTGTCTATGGAGATTGCATGGCTGTGTGCTCAATTTTCTACACCTGTCAGCAACGGTTTGTCTGAAATAGCAGAACCCACTAATTTGAAGGGGTGTCCACATTCTTTTGTATATATAGTGTAGTTTAGCTCATAAAACGTGGTAATTAACTACAATGACCATAATCCACTGCACATCTACATGCGTTTATTTTGTGTTTGTGTTTATTTTATGCCTGCTACAGAAGAGGCAGAAGAATGCACAATCATAAGGGAATATAGAGAGCAGCTGTTGATTCGCGAGGTACTGTATCTCCACCTGAAAAAAAACATTATCTAAGTGATTGACAGTTGGTATTCAGCAGTCATAAAAGTATGCCTTATTTACTTTGAAGAACTACAAAATAGGGATTTTGTCAGACAGCATAGGCAGCAGGTCTATAGAGATGAAATGTTGACTTGGAATGAAATAATAAAGTCATCAAATAAAACAATTATAATATACACAACAACTCTCTGGGTCTGATGGGGCACCGCCTGGTGTCGGAGTTCTGGACTTATCGCCGGGAGCAGCGGCATATGCTATCCTGCTTCTCGTGGGCTCGTGAAAGGTTCAAATAATTGTGTGAGGGGTAGGAATGGACGGATTTCTCCCCCTTCTCCGGCCGTTGTATTGGGTAGTTAATGAGAAATGTCTCAGTCCCTGGAACAAAAACATTGTGCTGCCCAGGAGCACGAGTACAGAACATCAATAACCTGCTCCCCAACATTTAAACTTGCGTCAGGAAATTGAGTCTATCATAGTTCATGTGGGATTCAATTACATTATGAAGGGCAGCTCAGAACAGCTGAAGATGGATTTTAAAGAACTGATTGGGTCTCTGAATTGACACTAAAACACACCCCATAATATCTGGCTCTGTGCCCTCCCTTATTCATGGCATCTTTAGCCCTCCATAGATTTACATTTTAGTCATTTAGCAGACGCTCTTATCCAGAGCGACTTACAGTAGTAAATACATATATTTCACACACTTTTTTAAAAACATTTTATACTGGCCCCCCGTGGCAATCGAACCCACAACCCTGGCGTTGCACACACCATGCTGGAGTTGCAAACACCATGCTCTACCAACTGAGCCACAGGGAAGACTCCATAACTGGCTACGAGACTATTGCAGCTCTGTGGGTGCAACATTTGTTGACCATTTTGATACCTTCTGGAAACAAAGCTTGTTTAATAAGGACGATGGGATCCACCCAAATAATTTGGGTTCCTGGATCCTTAAGCAGCATTATAAGGCTGCGTTAAACAATGACTTATCAATGACCCAAGCCCAGCTCAGTTAATCCCTACCATTGTGTCACTGAGTTGTCATAATGCTTCAGCAAATGTACATCATACAAGGGGCATTGGAAGACACAATGTAAGTAACCTAATTTATGTCCCTTTAACTGTCCTGAATGCCTCTGCTAATCCTACAGCTATTGTATGCAGTAATCATATGCCTACGAACCAGAGTTATCAAATCAAATCAAACGTTATTTGTCACATGCCCCGAATACAACCTTACCGCGAAGCCCTGAACCAACAATGCAGTTCAAGAAAGAGTTAAGAAAATATTTACCAAGTAAACTAAAGTAAAAAATAATAAAAAGTAACACAATAAAATAACAATAACGAGGTTACATACAGGGGGTACTGGTACTGAGTCAGTGTGGGGGGGTACAAGTTAGTCGAGGTCATTTGTACATGTAGGTAGGGGTAAAGTGACTATGCATAGATAATAAACAGCGAGTAGCAGCAGTGTAAAAAATGAATGGGGGGGGGGGTGTCAATGTAAATAGTCCAGGTGTCCATTTGATTAATTGTTCAGCAGTCTTATGGCTTGGGGGTAGAAGCTGATAAGGAGCCTTTTGGTCCTAGAGTTGGCGCTCCGGTACCGCTTGCCATGCGGTAGCTGAGAGAACAGTTTTTGACAATTATTTGGGCTTTCCTCTGACACCGCCTAGCGTATAGGTCATGGATGGCGGGAAGCTTGGTCCCAGTGATGTACTGTAGTGCCTTACTGTCAGATGCCGAGCAGTTGCCACACCAGGCGGTGATGCAACCGGTCAGGATGCTCTCGAGGGTGCAGCTGTATAACTTTTTGAGGATCTAGGGACCCATGCCAAATCTTTTCAATCTCCTGAGGGGAAAAGGGGTTGTCGTGCCCTCTTCACAACTGTCTTGGTATGTTTAGACCATGACAGTTTGTTGGTGATGAGGACACCACGGAACTTGAAACTCTCGACCCGCTCCACTACAGCCCTGTCGATGTGAATGGGGGTCTGTTTGGCCCGCCTTTTCCTGTAGTCCACAATCAGCTCCTTTGTCTTGCTCACATTGAGGGAGAGGTTGTTGTCCTGGCACCACACTGCCAGGTCTTTGACCTCTTCCCTATAGGCTGTCTCATCATTGTCAGTAATCAGGCCTACCACTGTTGTGTCGTCAGCAAACTTAATGACGAGTCATGCTTGGCCATGAGGTCGTTTGTGAACAGGGAGTACAGGAGGGGACTAAGCACGCACCCCTGAGGGGGCCCCAGTGTTGAGGATTAGCGTGGCAGATGTGTTGTTGCCTACCCTTACCACCTGGGGGCGGCCCGTCAGGAAGTCCAGGATGCAGTTGCAGAGGGAGGTGTTTAGTCCCAGGGTCCTTAGCTTAGTAATGATCTTTGAGGGCACTATGGTGTGAACGCTGAGCTAAAGTCAATGAACAGCATTCTCACATAGGTGTTACTTTTGTCCATGTGAGAAAGGGCAGTGTGGAGTGAGATTGAGATTGCGTCATCTGTGGATCTGTTAGGGCTGTATGTGAATTGGAGTGGGTCAAGGGCAGCCTTTCAAAGCACTTCATGGCTATCGACGTGAGTGCTATGGGGCGGTAATCAATTAGGCAGGTTACCTTCGCTTCCTTGGGCACAGGGACTATGGTGGTCTGCTTGAAACATGTAGGTATTACAGACTCAGCCAGGGAGAGGTTGAAAATGTCAGTGAAGAAACTTGCAAGTTGGTCAGCGCATGCATTGAGTACACGTCCTGGTAATCCGTCTGGCCCGCGGCTTTGTTAATGTTGGGCAGCGTCACTGGGCAGCTCGCGGCTGGGTTTCCCTTTGTAGTCCATAATAGTTTTCAAGCCCTACCACATCCAACGAGTGTCAGAGCTGGTGTAGTAGGATTCAATCTTAATCCTGTATTGACGCTTTGCCTGTTTGATGGTTCATCTGAGGGCGTAGCGGAATTTCTTATAAGCGTCCGGATTAATGTCCCGCTCCTTGAAAGTGGCAGCTTTCTAGCCTTTAGCTTGATGCGGATGTTGCCTGTAATCCATGGCTTCTGGTTGGGATATGTACGTACAGTCACTGTTGGGACGACGTCGTCGATGCACTTATTGATGAAGCCAATGACTGAGGTGGTATACTCCTCAATTCCATTGGATGAATACCGGCACATATTCCAGTCTTTGCTAGCAAAAAAGTCCTGTAGCGTAGCATCTGCATCATCTGACCACCTCCATATTCCGTATACTGTTAGCACTGAGGCAGTGTGTCCTAGTAGGAAGTCCACTGTGTACAGCTCATGCTGCACTAACATAAATAACATGAGCATGTCTTCTTCTGCTAATCTCCTCAGTAAAGCAATGAATACAGTCAAGCATGCCAGAAAAGTGCTAAACGTTAACATATGTAGCTTAAGAAACAAGGTTCATGAAATCAATAATTTGCTAGTAAGAGAAGACATTCCTATTCTGACAATCTCTGAAACTCACTTAGATGATACAGTGGTAGCAATACATGGTTATAACATTTACAGAAAAGACAGAAATGCCAAAGGTGGAGGTGTTGCCATTTATATTCAGAATAGCTATACTGTAAAGCCTGGGGAGGATATCATGTTAAATACTGTTGAGGTAATATGGCTACAGGTTCATCTATCTCACCTAAAGCCCATTCTGGTGGGAAGCTGCTATAGACCACCAAGTGCTAAGAGTCAGTATCTGGATAACTTGTGAAATGCTTGATAATGTATGTGATATCAACAAAAAGGTATATTTTCTATGCGATTTAAATATTGACTGGCTTCCATTCAGCTGCCCAATCAAGAAAAGCTTCAAACTGTAACTAGTGCCTGCAACCTGGTTCAGGTTATCAGTCAACCTACCAGGGTAGTTACAAACAGCACAGCAATGAAATCATCAACATGTATTGATCACATCTTTACTAATGCTGCAGAAATTAGCTTTAACAACAGTATCCAAATCCATCTGATGTAGTGATCACAATAAAGTAGCCATATCTAGGAAAACCAACGTTCCAAATATAGTCATACAATACATTTTGCAGTGATTCCTATGTTTCTGATGTAAATAATGTTGGTCTGTGGTGTGTAATGAGGAGCAACCAGATGCTGCAGTTAACACATTTATGAAATTGCTTATTGCAGTTACTAATAAGCATGCACCCATTAAGAAATGTACTGTAAAAACCGTTAAATCCCTGTAAATTGATGAGGAATTGAAAAATGTTATGGATGAGAGGGATGATACAAAAGGAATGGCAAATAAGTCTGGCTGCACAACCGATTGGCAAACGTACTGCAAATTGAGAAATCATGTGACTTAACTGAATAAAAAGAAGAAGAAACTATACTATGAAACAAAGACAAATTACATAAAAGAATGATAGTAAAAAGCTTTGGAGCACCTTAAATGAAATTTTGGGCAAAAAGGCAAAATCAGCTCCGTCATTCATTGAATCGGATGGTTCGTTCATCACAAAACCCACTGATATTGCCAATTACTTAAATCATTTTTTAATTGGCAAGATTAGCAAATTTAGGCATGATATGCCAGCAACAAATGCTGACACTACACATCCAAGTATGAAAGACAAGCATTGTAATTTTTTATTCAGTAAAGTGAGTGTAGAAGAAGTAAAAACATTATTGTTGTCTATCAACAATGACAAGCCACCAGGGTCTGACAACTTGGATGGAAAATTACTGAGAATAATAGCAGAGGATAATGCCACTCCTATTTGCCATATCTTCAGTCTAAGCCTGCTAGAAAGTGTGTGCCCTCAGGCCTGAAGGGAAGCTAAAGTCATTCTGCTACAGCGGGGGACACAGTCACAGACATACATACACATGATAAGACAAGCACTGTACACACACGTACACATGGATGTTGTATTGTAAATATGTGATAGTGGAGTTGTGGCCTGAGGGAACACACTAAATGTATTGGGTAAAGTCTTATGAAATGTAATGTCATGTAATATTTAAAATTGTATATAACTGCCTTAATGTTGCTGGACCCCAGGAAGAGGGGATCCTTAATAAGTAGAAATACAAATCTAAACTGAAATATTTTATTAAAGTAATGTGAATAAATGGTTAATAAGTGGTAAGCAGTAATGGGCAGAAAGCTGGCACCATTACTACCATCATGGGACTTAAATGAATAGTTTTTTTCTGTGTTGTTACAGCATTCAACCCAAATACTCAGCACTACTGCCTGGTACGACAACTGCACATCCCGCAAATGCAGGGCTCTCCAAAGGGTGGTGTGGTCCGGCCAATGAATCACCGGGGGCACACTGCCTGTCCTCCAGGACATCTACAGCACCAGAAGGCTAAGGAGATCGTCAAAGACATCAACCACCCGAGCCACGGCCTGTTCACCCGCTATCATCTAGAAGGCTGAGACAGTAAAGGTGGATCAATGCTGGGACCGAGAGACTGATAAAAGAGCTTCTATCTCCAGGCCATCAGACTGCTAAACAGTCATCACTAGCCGGCCTCCACCAAGTATTCTGCCCTGAACCTTTGAGACTGCTGCCCTTTGTACATAGAGTCATTGAACACTGGTCACTTTAATAATGTTTACATACTGTTGTACCCAATTGAAACTGTATTTACATACTATATTCTAGTCATGGCTCGTCCTATATAACTACTTCTGTACACAACTTTCCTATTCATATACTGTTCATTCTGTCTATACACACACACATATATATATAAAGAAAAACCCTTGAATTAGTAGGTGTCCAAACTTTTGACTGGTACTATGTAGATATATAGCCACCCTTTGCCTTGATGACAGCTTTTTACACTCTTGGCATTCTCTCAATCACCTTCACCTGGACTGCTTTTCCAACAGTCTTGAAGGAGATCCCACATATGCTGAGCACTTGTTGGCTGCTTTCCCTTCACTCTGGTCACTCTGACAGAGCTCTAGTGATGTGGCATTCAGGCCAAGCGTCACGTTTCTCATGGTCTGAGAGTCCTTTAGGTGCCTTTTGGCCAACTCCATGCGGGCAGTCATGTGCCTTTTACTGAGGAGTGGATTCCATCTGGCCACTCTACCCTAAAGGCCTGATTGGTGGAGTGCTGCAGATATGGTTGTCCTTCTGGAAGGTTCTCCCATTAAAACAGACTCCACAACTCTGGAGCTCTGTCAGAGTGACCATCGGGTTCTTGGTCACCTCCCTGACCAAGGCCCTTCTCAAACTGATTGCTCAGTTTGGCCGGGCGGCGAGTTCTAGGAAGAGTCTTGGTGGTTCTAAACTTCTTCCATTTAAGAATGATGGAGGCCATTTTGTTCTTGGGGACCTTCAATGCTGCAGTATTTTTGTTGGTACCCTTCTCCAGATCTGTGCCTCGACGCAATCCTGTCTCGGCGCTCCATGGACAATTCCTTCAACCTCATGGCTTGGTTTTTGCTCTGACATGCACTGTCAACTGTGGGACCTTATATAGACAGGTGTGTGCCTTTGCAAATCATGTCCAATTAATTGAATTTCCAACAACTGGACTACAATCAAGTTGTAGAAACATCTCAAGGATTATCAATGGAAACAGGAGGCAACTGAGCTCAATTTTGAGTCTCATAGCAAAAGGTCTAAGTACTTATGTAAATAAGGTATTTCTATTTCTATTTTTAATACATTAGCAAAAATTCTAAAAACCTGTTTTCACTTTGTTATTATGGGGTATTGTGTGTAGATTGCTGAGGAAAGAAAATATTTAATCAATTTTAGAATCCACCTCTGGCCTGCTCGCCTCCCTACCTCTGAGGAAGCACAGTTCCCGCTCAGCCCAGTCAAAACTGTTCGCTGCTCTGGCACCCCAATGGTGGAACAAGCTCCTTCACGACGCCAGGACAGCGGAGTCAATCACCACCTTCCGGAGACACCTGAAACCCCACCTCTTTAAGGAATACCTGGGATAGGATAAAGTAATCCTTCTAACCCCCCCCCCCCCCCTTAAAAGATTTAGATGCACTAGTGTAAAGTGGTTGTTCCACTGGATATCATAAGGTGAATGCACCAATTTGTAAGTCGCTCTGGATAAGAGGGTCTGCTAAATGACTTAAATGTAATGTAAATGTAGAATAATGCTGTAACGTAACAAAATGTGGAAAAGGGGAAGGGGTCTCAATAATTTCCGAATGCTCTGTATATTATGTTTGGTATGTTTACATCAAACAGATGGATACTTAAGGCGGGGAGGATGAGTATAACACGAACATCTATTAGCCCAACAGTTTAAATCTCATCATTTAGGTAATTATGAACTTTTAAACTACTTACCGTAATTTCCGGACTATCAAGCGCACCTGAATATAAGCCGCATCCACTGAATTTAAAAATAAATATTATTTTGAACATAAATAAGCCGCACATGTCTATAAGCCGCAGGTGCCTACCGGTACATTGAAACAAATGAACTTTACACAGGCTTTAACGAAACACAGCTTGTAACAAAAATAAATAGGCTTTAACGAAACACGGCTTGTAACAAAAATAAATAGGCTTTAACGAAACATGGCTTGTAACAAAAAATAAAAAATTAGCAGTAAGCTTTACCGGTAGGTGTCTTTTTGCACTGAGTCAATTCCTCACGCTGCTGTTTCCAACGTCTTATCATCGACTCATTAAGACCAAGCTCCCGTGCAGCAGCTCTATTTCCTTTTCCAACAGCCAGATCAATCGCCTTCAACTTGAAAGCTGCATCATATGTATTTCTCTGTGTCTTTTCCATGATGAGGGTGACAAAATGACTACCATAATCAAAATAATGGGAAGTTTGAGAGCGCTCGATTTAATCTAAACAGTAAACAAAGAAGTTGTTTGACCTTAACCTGTTCGGCAATTTCATTGGTCTAATGAAAGCTTCATGCCGGCAAAAAACTGAGCACGTCACAGAATGTGTTTTTTTGGAGAAAAAAAATTGAAAGTGAGAAAAATCCATATATTAGCCGCGTCATTGTTTAAGCCACGAGGTTCAAAGCCTGGGAAAAATGTTGCGGCTTATAGTCCAGAATTTACGGTACTACTTTTTAGCTAATTCACACCTACTTGTTTTTATATATATATATATATATATATATATATATATTTGTAGGGGGTGGATCAGCTTTAATATTCCACCTACTTGTTAGCATGTTAACTAACCCTTCCCCTAACCCTAACATTACCCTTTTAGCGAGCCCTAACCCTAACCTTAACCCTTAACCCCTAGCCTAGCCACTTAACTAGAATTCATAACATATTGTACGTTTTGCGAATTCATAACATATTGTATGTTTTGCAAATTCGTAACATATAATACGTATTGTAATTCATATCATATCATACGAAAGGGGTGATGAACATCCAAAAATTAATACATACCCTACGAAGCGTACCATATCATACTAAACGGAGTCTTGGATTTACATAGGAAATAATACAAAATGCTCTGAGACCAGGTTGAGTCCTGCCCTGACAAATTGAGGCTGTTCTGAGGCCAAAAGTGAGTGCAACTCAATATTAGGAAGGTATTTCTAATGTTTTGTACACTCAGTGTATATCAAAATAATAGTATTTGAGCACATTATGACCGCATGTTTGAATAAGCAGATATGTTTTATTGTTTTCCATAATGTAAAAATATTGTTTTGTTGTCCTGTGTGGCTCAGTTAGTAGAGCATGGCGCTTGCAACACCGGGGTTTGGGTTTTGATTCCCACGGGGGACCAGAAAAAAAATGTATCTGTAAGTCGCTCTGAATAAGAACGTCTGATAAATAAATAAAATGTAAAAATGTTCAATGCGAGTCATCATTCTTGCAGCATGTGATGATGCAGCCTTAGCCTGGCCTCATCAAATCAAATTTATTTATATAGCCCTTCGTACATCAGCTGAAATCTCAAAGTGCTGTACAGAAACCCAGCCTAAAACCCCAAACAGCAAGCAATGCATGTGAAAGAAGCACGGTGGCTAGGAAAAACTCCCTAGGAAAAACTCCCTACAAAGGCCAAAAACCTAGGAAGAAACCTAGAGAGGAACCAGGCTATGAGGGGTGGCCAGTCCTCTTCTGGCTGTGCCGGGTGGATATTATAACAGAACATGGTCAAGATGTTAAAATGTTCATAAATGACCAGCATGGTCAAATAATAATAATCATAGTAGTTGTCGAGGGTGCAACAAGCACGTCCGGTGAACAGGTCAGGGTTCCGTAGCCGCAGGCAGAACAGTTGAAACTGGAGCAGCAGCATGGCCAGGTGGACTGGGGACAGCAAGGAGTCATCATGCCAGGTAGTCCTGAGGCATGGTCCTAGGGCTCAGGTCCTCCGAGAGAAAGAAAGAAAGAGAGAAAGAGAGAATTAGAGAGAGCATATTTACATTCACACAGGACACCGGATAAGACAAGAGAAATACTCCAGATGTAACAGACTGACCCTAGCCCTCCGACACATAAACTACTGCAGCATAAATACTGGAGGCTGAGACAGGAGGGATCAGAAGACACTGTGGCCCCATCCGATGATACCCCCGGACAGGGCCAAACAGGCAGGATATAACCCCACCCACTTTGCCAAAGCACAGCCCCCACACCACTAGAGGGATGTCTACAACCACCAACTTACCGTCCTAAGACAAGGCCGAGTATAGCCCACAAAGATCTCCGCCATGGCACAACCCAAGGGGGGGCGCCAACCCAGACAGGAAGACCACGTCAGTGACTCAACCCACTCAAGTGACGCACCCCTCCTATGGACGGCATGGAAGAACACCAGTAAGCCAGTGACTCAGCCCCTGTAATAGGGTTAGAGGCAGAGAATCCCAGTGGAGAGAGGGGAACCGGCAAGGCAGAGACAGCAAAGGCGGTTCGTTGCTCCAGCCTTTCCGTTCACCTTCACACTCCTGGGCCAGACTATACTTAATCATAGGACCTACTGAAGAGATAAGTCTTCAGTAAAGACTTAAAGGTTGAGACTGAGTCTGCGTCTCTCACATGGGTAGGCAGACCATTCCATAAAAATGGAGCTCTATAGGAGAAAGCCCTACCTCCAGCCGTTTGCTTAGAAATTCTAGGGACAATTAGGAGGCCTGCATCTTGTGACCGTAGCGTACGTGTAGGTATGTATGGCAGGACCAAATCGGAAAGATAGGTAGTAGCAAGCCCATGTAATGCTTTGTAGGTTAGCAGTAAAACCTTGAAATCAGCCCTTGCCTTAACAGGAAGCCAGTGTAGGGAGGCTAGCACTGGAGTAATATGATCAAATTTTTTGGATTCTAGCAGCCGTATTTAGCACTTACTGAAGTTTGTTTAGTGCTTTATCCGGGTAACCAGAAAGTAGAGCATTGCAGTAGTCCAGCCTAGAAGTAACAAAAGCATGGATTAATTTTTCTGCGTCATTTTTAAACAGAAAGTTTCTGATTTTTGCAATGTTACGTAGATGGAAAAAAGCTGTCCTTGAAACAGTCTTGATATGTTCTTCAAAAGAGAGATCAGGGTCCAGAGTAACGCCGAGGTCCTTCACAGTTTTATTTGAGACGACTGTACAACCATCCAGATTAACTGTAACAGATTCAACTGTAACATCATCATGTTACATTTGGTGGCATCGTTGAGATCCAATCGATCATCACAACATAAGAAGAAGGATGCTGTTGCAAGCTTGTCTGAGCTTGTCTGAACACTATAAAGTCACTGGGAACACTGATAAGATACTGCACACATACATATGTGCTCCTGAACACATTGCCAGATGTTTGCGAGTGTACACAGTGTTTTCGAAATGGTGTGTCCTTTGACTGAGATAATATAACTCATAGGATATTTATTGCACTACACGTTTTAGTTATTGACTCTCATGTTTCTTGTGTATTTCTTGTCTCTGTGACTGTTTGTTGTATGTCTGAAGCAATTAAGGTAGTAATTGCCCTAAGGGGATAGTTGTTTGAATTGAACTGACAATACCTACTGTTGGTTTTTCCTAATGTAATAAGTTGTGCTGAGACTGGGGATGTCCTAATATGGACACCATAATATTGATGGAAAGCAAGTTAAATCTTTAAAAAAGAGCCTAAACCGTTTTCCCCACATCACCAAACCAGACCCATTCCTGGGCGAATGTAGGCGTTTTAAAGTCCTCCGACCCTCCTCCTTATTTCTCCCGGTCCATAACAACATTTTGACTGTCTCCTGATGTTGAGTGAGTCAGCCCATTTTGCACATGGAACACTAAATGCTTTCGACTGCTGCTTGTAATGGATATGTCACGCCGTGAATATAGACGCACGCGCTGATTAAAATGGAAATCACGTAAATAGAGAGGTCATATATCTAAAATGGTGTTCACATGTTTACTTTATATTACATTGGGGCTTGGCAGGAACTGGATGTTCCTAATTAATTTAAATGCTCTCTGCCTCTCAGTCTCATCTTTGTGTTCTCTGAGTTCTAGGAATCGGAGGGTGGTTGGGGGGATGGGTTGAGGGGCATTGATGTAGCCAAACAAGTCTGTTCTAAACTAGGGCTGGAAGTTGATTGCAAAAAGTGTTGATTACTGATTCTAACAATGACTGGAATCAGGAATCGGGAATCGGGACTCCTTCACAAGGAATCGGTTCCTGTCCTTTTTCATCAAGTTCATGTTTTGTGATTATGATTTCGCTGAGTGCACATGTAGAAATGTTATCTTTTCATTCAAATTAGTGAGATTTTTAATGATATTTGGCGCAAACAATAAATACACATTACTACATTTGTGTAAATGTGTTTTGTACCTGTTTGTCTCTTATTTTTAAATCAACTCTTGATTCCCGACTCCAGGAACTTAGGAATCATTTTTATATTTAAATATGTGTCATTTAGCAGATTTCTGAACATTAACAGCCATATTTAAAACCAACATTTTCCAGTTTCATACAATTGAAGTTGGACGTTTACATACACTTGTTTTTCAACCACTCCATAAATTTCTTGTTAACAAACTATATTTTTGGCAAGTCGGTTAGGACATCTACTTTGTGCATGACACAATTTTTCCAACAATTCTTTACAGACAGATTATTTCACTTAGAATTCACTGTATCACAATTCCAGTGGTTCAGAAGTTTACATACACTAAGTTGACTGTGCCTTTAAACAGCTTGGAAAATTCCAGAAAATTATGTAATAGCTTTAGAAGCTTTTGATAGGCTAATTGACATAATTTGAGTCAATTGGAGGTGTACATGTGGATGTATTTCAAAGCCTACCTTCAAACTCAGTGCCTCTTTGCTTGACATCATGGGAAAATCAAAAGAAATCAGCCAAGACCTCAGGGAAAAAATGGAGACCTCCACAAGTCTGGTTCATCCTTGGGGGCAATTTCCAAACGCCTGAAGGTACCACGTTCATCTGTACAAACAATAGCACACAAGTATAAACACCATGGGACCACGCAGCCATCATACCGCTCAGGAAGGAGATGCGTTCTGTCTCCTAGAGATGAATGTACTTTGGTGCGAAACGTGCAAATCAATCCCAGAACAACAGCAAAGGACCTTGTGAAGATGCTGGAGGAAACAGCCTACAAAAGTATCTATATCCACAGTAAAACGAGTCCTATATCGAGATAACCTGAAAGACCGCTCAGCAAGGAAGAAGCCACTGCTCCTAAACTGCCATAAAAAAAGCCAGACTACGGTTTGCAACTGCACATGGGGACAAAGATTGTACTTTTTGGAGAAATGTCCTCTGGTCTGATGAAACAAAAATAAAACTGTTTGGCCGTAATGGCCATCGTTATGTTTGGAGGAAAAAGGGGGAGGCTTGCAACCCGAAGAACACCATCCCAACTGTGAAGCACAGGGGTTGCAGCATCATGTTGTGGGGGGGCTTTGCTGCAGGAGGGATTGGTGCACTTCACAAAATAGATGGCATCATGAGTCAGGAAAATGATGTGGATATATTGAAGCAACATCTCAAGACATCAGTCAGGAAGTTAAAGCTTGGTCGCAAATGGGTCTTCCAAATGGACAATGACCCCAACCATACTTCCAAATTTGTAACAAAATGTCTAAAGGACAACAAAGTCAAGGTATTGGAGTGACCATCACAAAGCCCTGATCTCAATCCTATAGAAAATTTGTGGGCAGAACTGAAAAAGTGTGTGCGAGCAAGGAAGCCTTCAACCTGACTCAGTTACACCAGCTCTGTCAGGAGGAATGGGCCAAAATTCACTCAACTTATTGTGGGAAGCTTGTGGAAGTCTACCCGAAACGTTTGACCCAAGTTAAACAATTTAAAGGCAACGCTACCAAATACTAATTGAGTATATGTAAACTTCTGACCAACTCGGAATGTGATGAAATAAATAAAAGCTGAAATAAATTATTCTCTCTACTATTTTTCTGACATTTCACATTCTTAAAATAAAGTGGTGATCCTAACTGACCTAAGACAGGGAATTTTTACTAGGATTAAATGTCAGGAATTGTGAAAAACTGAGTTTAAATGTATTTGGCTAAGGTGAATCTAAATTTCCGACTTCAACTGTATATGCAGTCATTGTTAGACATACAGTACAATGCAATATTGTGTTTCTATCTGTCTAAAACACAAATGCACCCATCAACAACACCAAGGTTATTATAATCTTTCCATTCTATCCCAGATTCAAAACCTAGTGACACTTTCTTTGGAAGGTTCGCTAATGACATGCTTATAAACAGTAATACAAAGTTTGTTAGCCATGGAATAATGTTAATACATAGATAAGGCCTGTTGGTGTATGATTACAGGATTGCCACTTTTAATAAATAGTTTATATATAAACATGTATTTGTGTTAATAAATACATTCAGAAGGATATTTAGCTACAGTCAAGAAACTAATGATACATACAGTACCAGTCATAAGTTTGGATACACCTACTCATTCAATGGTTTTTCTTTATTTGTACTATTTTCTACATCTGTAGAATAATAGTGAAGACATCAAAACTATGAAATAACACATATGGAATCATGTAGTAACCAAAAAAGTGTTCAACAAATCAAAATGTATTTTATATTTGAGATTCTTCAAAGTAGCCACCCTTTGCCTTGATGACAGCTTTGCACACTCTAGGCATTCTCTCAACCTGCTTCATGAGGTAGTCACCTGGAATGCATTTCAATAAACAGGTGTGCTTTGTTAATTTGTAGAATTTAAGGCAATCAGTTGAGGCAATCAGTTGTGTTGTGACAAGGTAGAGGTGGTATACAGAAGATAGCCCTATTTGGTAAAAAACCAAGTCCATATTATGGCAAAAACAGCTCAAATAAGCAAAGAGAAATTAGAGTCCGTCATTACTTTAAGACAATAAGGTCAGTCAATCCAGAAAATTTCATGAACTTCAAATATTTCTTCAAGTGCAGTCGCAAAAACCCTCAAGCGCTATGATGAAACTGGCTCTCATGAGGACCACAACAGGAAAGGAAGACCCAGAGTTACCTCTGCTGTAGATGATAAGTTCATTAGAGTTACCAGGCTCAGAAATTGCTGCCCAAATAAATGCTTCACAGACTTCAAGTAACAGACACATCTCAACATCAACTGTTCAGAGGAGACAGCGTAAATCAGGCCTTCATGGTCGAATTGCTGCAAAGAAATGACTATTAAAGGACACCAAAAAGAAGAAGAGACTTCCTTGGGCCAAGACACACGAGCAATGGACGTTAGACCGGTGGACATCTGTCCTTTCGTCTGATGAGTCCAAATTTGAGATTTTTGGTTCCAACCCCTGTGTCTTTGTGAGACGCAGTGTGGGTGAACGGATGATCGCCACATGTGTGGTTCCCACCGTGAAGCATGGAGGAGGAGGTGGGATGGTGTGGCGGTGCTTAGCTGGTGACACTGTCAGTGATTCATTTAGAATTCAAGGCACATTTAACCAGCATGGCTTCCACAGCATTCGGCAGCGATACGCCATCCTATCTGGGTTGTGCTTAGTGGGACTATCAATTGTTTTTCAACAGGACAATGACCATACACACCTCCAGGCTGTGTAAGGGCTATTTAACCAAGAAGGAGAGTGATGGAGTGTTGCATCAGATGGCCTGGCCTCCACAATCACCCGACCTCAACCCAATTGAGATGGTTTGGGATGAGTTGGACTGCAATGTGAAAGAAAAGCAGCCAACAAGTGCTCAGCATATGTGGGAACTCCTTCAAAACTGTTGGAAAAGCATTCCAAGTGAAGCTGGTTGAGAGAATGCCAAGAGTGTGCAAAGCTGTCATTAAGGCAAAGGGTGGCTACTTTGAAGAATCTAAAATCACTTTTTTGGTTACTACATTAATCCATATGTGTTATTTCATAGTTTTGATGGCTTCACTATTATTCTACAATGTAGAAAATAGTCAAATATTTAGAAAAACCCTTGAGGTGAGGCCAAACTTTTGACTGGTATTGTACATCTTTTGATAAAGTATGTGTCCAGTGTTTCCAGATTTCTATGAAATACGACCTATAATTAATTACTATATGAATGAAAATGGTAGTTAAGTATGTTAAAAAGCTGCTTTTCTGTGTTGGAATGGTGTGGGCATACCCCAACAACAGAATCTTGTGGGAGTATACCAGTACTTATATTCATGCAAGTAGATCGCTTATCCTGAGGAGGATGACATCATCTTTTATGAAGAAATAGCAAGTATTTTTTAAACGGTCTGTTTGAGATACATGTTTGAAGTGTTTTTTTAAAGTGTTCTTTTTTCTCCAATTTATGCTTTGGCCATAAATTTGAGTATAGGATAAGTCAACAACATTATTTGGGTATGATTTAACAGAATATGAACTTTTAAAAGTGAGATTTTCATTGGACAGTTACTTTTAACAATGTGTTGCCCCTTAACATTGAGAATACATTTCTGTAATAAAGTCACAAGAGAAAATGTGAAGAAATAATAACGAGTAATGGTCACAGGATTGCTTCTTAAAATTTTATTTGTAAATGCATCTTGGGTAGAACAAAGAAAAAATATATAATATGTTGATATGTTCTGAAATGTTTTGTTATGTACACGTTTAGGGCGTACACTAGAAATCTACACCACAAACTAAGGGTCCGATTCAATCAGATCCGGATTAGCCGCCATCCACATAGCTGATGTTTTGACGGTGTCCGAGGTGGAACTGCGTTAGTGCTGTCAATTCCACAAGCAGCTAAAGCATTATACCTAAAGCGGACATTGCCATTGGCTGCATGGAGTCGCATTAACAGAAATATCATGCAGCCTTGTTTACAAGTTGGAACACTGGAATGCGAGATGGAATCTACACCTCCATTAGGCTGATAGAAATCCTTAATATTTTGTTGAATGATTTTCAATTTGAGCCTCATTATTTCTATATAGCCTACACTTTCTCGTTCTGAACTTCTAATGCAAGTGGCATGGGTGTGGCTTCATGAAAAAGATCACAAGAGCAGCTGCTCAATGATTTGACCGCTCAAACGCAGTTCAGACAACGCCAAAACATCAGCTATGCAGGTGTCGGCTATCGCCGATTAACGCTTGATCTGATTGAGGGCTCTATTCAATCCCCATCGCAGAAGTTCAGCTTTACAGAGTGATTTAAATTTAAAGGCAAGGTTCCTGTTTAGCGGAGACTGGATTCACGGTAAACACTGCATATGTCAGCTTAATCGGAAATGACGCTTCAGCTTTACAGGTTGAATAGAGTCCTGAATCTTGGCCTTAAGATATGTTATTACAATAGTCTTCTGTGTAGCCATGTACACTCCTGCATATTCACATGCATTCATAGGATGCGATAAAACACCTGTGTTTAAACAAGCATTAAAAATTCAAAAATTGAATGAAAGGAATTCTGTACAATATAATGTACCCCTGCTTTTTCATCTGCGAACATTACATGAACTATGCATGGATGGTGTCGCACACACCGTACATTCACAACAGGGCGTGGCATACTTAACAAACAAGTCTCAAGAGCAAACAGGACATCAAGAATAATGACAACTGTGCCATGGCCTCAATAAGTGTGTTGTGACAACAGTTTCCAGAAGGCAGTTCTTCCGGTTGTTCAGCACCGTGATGTAGTGGTATCCACATACATGATAACCTCACTCCAACATAACCGTGTGAGGGCAAGAGCTTGTGGGGTATTCCAGTAACAGATCAGATTGGGGAGCTGGTTTGAGGCAGATTTTGTGTCAACAGCAAAAAGGAGAGAAAAAGCTCATTGAGATTCAATTCCATGGACAGGATTCAAGGATTCTGCATTTCCAATTCCCTTTCCTCATGCTCTCAAACCATATCATCATTATTCCATAAAACATGCCTGCGATGAATAAGTTGTTATTTTACCATTTTGCGCCCTGGTAAGGATGCTGTGGTGGGTTAAGGCCAGACAAGTGTCTTACAAACGGCTTGAGCCACTGACACGAAAAAGACCAACAAATACACAACATGAGTTTAGAATAAAAAGCTGAATACAAAATCTAACACTGATTGGAAGGCTTTTTTTACACATAAAACAATCAACAATCAGAAATGTGCGCAATTCTTTCTTTGTTCCATTCTTTTCTTTCACCCGCCTTGTCTCAGAATCTGAGCCGGTGAAGTTTTTCTGGAACTTGAGAAGAGTCCCAGTAGCTTTATAGCGACGTGTTCATATTTGTTATCAGTAGTTTATGTACAGAATTGACAAAAAGCTCTGCCCCTCCCTTTGAACAAACAGTGTGATGAATGAGTAAGTTATTCTTTACCCTCTGTCAATGAGCTATGAGTGACAAGGCAAAAAAACAAGGAGAACTTTTCCGGGCAAACTTCAACCTGACTTGGATGAGGAATGTCAAAGACATTGGCACTTCTTTAAAAGGTAAAAGGCAGTCATATCCAGGTAAAATAGAAACACAAGGCTATTACTTAAGCAATTAATAAATTTCATCTCAAATGAAAACAATCTTTCATTGAAAAAGAAAATAAAGACTGAACAGAAAAACAAATAAAAAGAGTACAACATACAAAATACCAACAATAACAAGAATCTCAAGAAACGTTGATTACTGAGAAGATGGTAAGTGTCATGTGTTGGTTTTGCTTTCAACAATAAATTATAGCACAAGACCCCTGTTATAGATCTCTCTAAAAGGCAAGGCACACACATAAATCTTCCATCTCCATCGCTCTCTCGCGCTCTCTCTCTTGCGCTCTCTCACTCTCGCTCTTTCTCTCTCTTGCTCTTTTTCTCTCTCTCGCTCTCTCTCTCTCTCTTGCTCTTTTTCTCTCTCTCTCTTTCTCTCTCTCTCTTGCTCTTTTTCTCTCTCTCTCCCCGTAAGTCATACCACACTCTCACACAAACACATTCACACAAATTCCATCTCACAGACACACACATTTCTTGCTCCTTTGGCCTATGTCCACTGAAGAGTGATCCGGGTGTGGTCAGTTTGCTGTGCGCAGTGTCCGGCTTCGTGGAAAGCGGTGGACTTTGATGTGTTTTGACAGATGGTCACTGCGGGCAAATTTCTTCTCACACACTGGACACTGGTAGGGCTTGACCCCTGAGTGGGACCGACGGTGTCGTGACAGCTCATCTGACCTCGAGAACCTGGTAGAGACACAGATAGGAGAGAGATGTCAATGATTTGAAAATAGAACAGAATAAAACATTATTGTTTACATATGGAATGTGATTTGTTTATTTTTTTCAGAATAATACTTTTTATTTTCTTTGACATAGCAACAGACAAGAGAATTTGCTTTTAGTTTCATTCCATATTATTGTTAAACCTTGACAGTGATTTCTAAATGGTAAGATATACAGATTTGTCTACAGTCACGATAGTAAAAGTAATTTTACAGCACGTAGCTCACAGGAGGCTGCTGAGGGGAGGACGGCTCATAATAATGAACCCTAAAGCAATACTAGCAATGCTAAATAGTTAGCTTAAAACACATGGCTAGGCTAAGCTTAAGGAATGGCAATACAAAAAAGGTTCATGCTAGCTTAAAACACATTACCTTACCAGTGCTATGCAGATCAATGTTAGCTAGTTAGTGCTAGCTTAAAACCCAGGAATAAACCCTGGAGAAATGCTATGCGGAAATTCTAAATAGTTAGCGATAGCGTGAAACAGATGGATAAAGCTTAAGGCATGACAACTATTGGCCTCCCAGCAGTCTCTCACAAGCCTAGCTCTTTCTGTCTCCCAGATGTTACAGCCAGAGCTGACAGGATGATGAATTCATACAATCTCAAGCCTGTGATTTAGCTGCGGAGTCGGAATAAAACCCACTTTACTATCTGTCACACACACACATAACACATGAGTCCCCAAACCACAAGGAAAGGAGAGAAGAGGTTTAGACTCAGCGAGCTAATCTCAGTAGATAGGCAACTACAGAAGGCCTACAGCAGTGACTCTCAAAATAATGGCTTATAGTCAAATGATAGTAATAAAATAATAACATTGTTATTAATAACAGTCGGCTAATAATCAATTACAGTGCAGACATGTAAAAAAAGGATGTTGAAAAGCGTTTATAAGTAGATTGTAGACAGTTTATACAAGAGTATGAATCTAGGGCACACATTCAGAGCACATAATAACACAAGCTCTACTACTCTCTACTGCTACTGCTCTAGTACTGGTGTACGGAGGCCCATGGTGGCGGCTAGATAGTAGTAAAGTCTGTAGAGTAAGGTAGTTTCTCATCTTGGCCTTATCCTGTTCAACATTCGTCTCATGTGTGGGCACACTACTCTGAGAAGAACCCCCCCCCCCCGTCCTTGTGATGAAATCGATGTCAACTCCAGATGAAATATGGGGAGGTTTAATTAGATTTTGGTGTTTGTGTGTGTGTGTGTGTGAGTGAGTGAGTGAGTGAGTGAGTGAGTGAGTGAGTGAGTGAGTGAGTGAGTGAGTGAGTGAGTGAGTGAGTGAGTGAGTGAGAGAGAGAGAGAGAGAGAGAGAGAGAGAGAGAAAAGAAGGACACAGACTGTGTGCACGTGAGTGTATAGTATATGTGTGTGTTTGTGTTTATGTGTGTGTGCGTGCACACAACATTCCCATACCTGTATGCGTGTGTTTGCACGTGTATCTGTTTGCATGTGTGTCCCTCTGTCCAACTGTAAACATCTCAGCCGCACATCGATCCTGCTCCCACATCGACCCCTCAAGCAGTCTGCCAGCCTAGATGTTCCTATCACACAGTCATGCTATTCAGCACTTAGCCTTTTGTTCATGTCACTTCCACACCAGTTTCCATCAGGCTGATTGTGTGTACAAAACTGAAACAGGCTTACACACTCTCTCTCTTTCTTGCCTTTACCTTCTCTCTCCCTCTCCTCCTCCATTTACATTCCCCCACTCTCTCTCTTTCTTGCCCTACCTTCTCTCTCCCTCTCCTTCTCTTCCTCCATTTATATTCCTCCACTCTCTCTTTTTCTTGCACTACCTTCTCTCTCGCTCCCTCTCTTCCTCCATTTATATTCCTCCATTCTTTCTCTTTCTTGCCCTACCTTCCATTTACATTCCCCCACTCTCTCTTTCGCCATCTCTCTATTTTCTCCCCACCCTCTCTTTTTATTCTTTCTCACTCCCCCACTCTCTAGCTCTCTCTCACTCTCTCTCTCTACACCCCCCCCCCCCCCAATTACATTACAAGTACAATACAAATACAAAACAAAAACAAATACAATACAAATACATTACAAATACATTACAAATACACGGCCGCTGGCGGGTTGCCAAGTTGGTGCCAAGGTCATCATAAATAAATTGACTGATGCAGCGACCTTTTCAGCAATAGACTGTAGATTGCTCACTGTGGAGAAGTGGACTGGAGTCCATGAATGATTGAGCATATCAGGTACGGACGGTAAGCTGATTCTATACAAACTAATATGCTGTATGGAGTGTGTAGACACACATACATGCACACATGCACCTGTAGTGGATGTGAAACTTGTCTGTAGCATGTTTGCTGGAAAACATCAGTGACATCACACTTTCCTTGAGATCCTAAACTCTCATGGACAAATTTTGGTGGACAGATGAATCTGTCAAGACTCACATAGAATTATGTGATTACGAGCAGCAGTAGTTCCTGGTTTGGGGTTTTCGTCAATGATTATTTGAACGAATCAGGATTGGGGAAATAAAGTTCTGAAACTAGTGTGGTGATTTTAAAGCCCGTCTGCAGATTATATAGTTTTCCACTAGATTCCACAGCCACAAAGCAAAAATTGTCTATATTGTAAAAATTCATGAAAACCCCAAAATTGCTTTTTGGCCATGATAAACACGGGTGATATTAGTTTGGCAGAGAGTTTCCGTTTGCGAGGCAGGACACTTCACTTCCTTCCCTTGCACAAAGGTAATCACAATTGTTAACGGCATTCCCCCCAGAAGTAAAAAAAAAAAAGAAATGACAATCTTCCGCGAGATAATTTTACTTCTAGGTAAGCGAGATTACTTAGATCTGAAGACAAACGTCACTCACGCAGTGACAGAGTAATCTGTTGCTCTATTGGATGGCTGGTTTGAATGGTGTGTGATGTTGTGTAAAACATTGTTCTATCCCTGCTCAGGGCACAACATAATGCACTCTGTTACACACACACCCCTAACACACACACACACACACACACACACACACTAACACTAACACACACTTAACACACACGCACACACACGTTACCTCGTCCACCACTTTGTAAGTACAGTCACAATTCACATATCCCTACTTGTACTTTGGCCATGTGTTAGCCACCTATACTCAGTAAGGTCTTTGCAGGCCAGGGCATATAGATAACATTCCTCCCTGGCTTACAAAGACAAAGGTTACACTCTTTCACCCGAGACTGTCACTCTCTCCGCCTGACCCTGTGTCCTCAGGAAATCAGGCAGCTGAGTGCCAAGAGTCACACACTCCATCACACTCTCTCTCACACACACACACACACACGCACACACACACACGCACACGCACACACACACACACACACACACACTCACCAACGCTCACACGCATGCACACTCACTCACACACACATGGACACACACGCATGCACACTCACCGAAGCGAGCTAAAACACACACACACACACACACACACTCACCAACGCTCACACGCATGCACACTCACTCACACACACACACACACGCACGCACACACGCACGCACGCACACACACACACACTCACCAACGCTCACACTCATGCACACTCACCAATGCGAGCTCAAACACACACATACACACACACACATACAACTCTCCTTCCGTGGCCTCCAACTGCTCTTAAATACAAGTTAAACTAAATGCATGCTCTTCAACCGATCACTGCCTGCACCTGCCCGCCCGTCCAGCATCATTACTTTGGACGGTTCTGACTTAGAATAAGTGGACAACTACAAATACCTAGGTGTCTGGTTAGACTGTAAACTCTCCTTCCAGACTCACATCAAACATCTCCAATCCAAAATTAAATCTAGAATTTCACAACAAAGCATCCTTCACTCATGCTGCCAAACATACCCTCGTAAAACTGACCATCCTACCGATCCTCGACTTCGGCGATGTCATTTACAAAATAGCATCCAACACTCTACTTAACAAATTGGATGCAGTCTATCACAGTGCCATCCGTTTTGTCACCAAAGCCCCATATACTACCCACCACTGTGACCTGTACGCTCTCGTCGGCTGGCCCTCGCTTCATACTCGTCGCCAAACCCACTGGCTCCAGGTCATCTACAAGACCCTGCTAGGTAAAGCCCCGCCTTATCTCAGTTCGCTGGTCACCATAGCAGCACCCACCCGTAGCACACACTCCAGCAGGTATATCTCTCTGGTCACCCCCAAAGCCAATTCCTCTTTTGGTCGTCTCTCCTTCCAGTTCTCTGCTGCCAATGACTGGAACGAACTACAAAAATCACTGAAATTGGAGACACTTATCTCCCTCACTAGCTTTAAGCACCAGCTGTCAGAGCAGCTCTCAGATCACTGCACCTGTACATAGCCCATCTGTGAATAGCCCAAACAACTACCTCATCCCCTACTGTATTTATTTATTTATCTTGCTCCTTTGCACCCCAGTATCTCTACTTGCACATTCATCTACTGCACATCTACCATTCCAGTGTTTAATTGCTATATTGTATTTACTTTGCCACCATGGACTATTTATTGCCTTTACCTCCCTTATCTCACCTCATTTGCACACATCGTATATAGACTTGTTTTTCTACTGTATTATTGACTGTATGTTTGTTTTACTCCATGTGTAACTCTGTGTTGTTGTATGTGTCGAACTGCTTTGCTTTATCTTGGCCAGGTCGCAATTGTAAATGAGAACTTGTTCTCAAATTGCCTACCTGGTGAAATAAAGGTTAAACAAAAATAAAAAATAAAAAACACACACACGGCTGAAAACTGACACCCCTATTCAGATCATGACCAGCCTGATCACTAGAAATAGACTTCCATATCGGACGTTTGAAAAGGTCCTGAAAACGTCACTATATACATTCCTCAGCACTCACAAAAAAAATAACATCAATTGCCCAGCACTGGGTGCGAACTCATGATGTTCAGAGCCAAAGCGTCATTGCAGTTTACAATGCTCTCGCAAGCCTTGAGGATACTTGATGATACTTGATGGTAATAGCTTGTCGTTTTTTATTATTTTGCTTTAAGTCTTCCCAAACCATAGCCCTAACCTTAACCACTCGGAATCAATGCATAAACTGTTAACATTTGACTTGTTTCTGTTTTTATCATGTAAACACACAGAACTAACCAAAAAATAGACTCCATTTTGAGGGATACAATGAGATCTTGTTGATGAAGACATCCATAGTCACTCTTTCTGACACACACACTCTGCCATAGCCACTGCACAGCTGTGGACTCACAACAGGAGGTGCTCATGTGGCCTCGATCCAAATGCTTCGGTTAGGTTTAGTTTCCACCAGTGGAAATATGACACCTTCGCCATTCTCACATATCCCAGATATCTCGTGCCTGACAAAAGTGTGAATCTGAGGGACCACATTTATATATTTTGATAACCCTCCAATTAACACTTTGATCGCAGCCTGACAGCCATCACCTTCTATTTTCTGACTATACTGTAGTTGTTTTTGCAAGTCTTGCCGATTGTGCTGTTAGCCAAGAATGTTTGTACCATGTTTTGTGCTGCTGCCATGTTGTGTTGCTACTGTGTTGTTGTCATGTGTTGCTACCATGCTGTGTTGTCATGTGTTGCTGCCTTGCTATGTTGTTGTCTTAGGTCTCTCTTTATGTAGCGTTGTGGTGTATCTCTTGCCGTGATGTGTGTTTTGTCCTATATTTTATTTTTTATCCCAGCCCCCATAGGAGAGGCCTTTTGCCTTTTGGTAGGCCGTCATTGTAAACAAGAATTTGTTCTTAACTGACTTGCCTAAATAAAGGTTAAATAAATAAAATAAATAAAAGTCAAATACGTTCCATTTCTTAAAGAGACATCGTCTTGATTTGAAGTACTTACCAGGAAGTCCCCAAAGGGAATATCACTAACTGGTAGACAAGTAAAATGATTCACAGCGCTGCTACTGTGGCGACTAAATTGTGACGCTGCAGTGAAGGAATAGCATGTCGAGTGATCGCCAATTAGCCAAAATGAAACAAGCAACTCAAATCCATGTTAACCAGAAGGAATGCTGCACCTACTCTGAAAGCTTTATACTGTGAGAGAGGAAGTCTTTAAGGCTGAATCTCAAATGGCACCCTATTCCCTGGTCAAAAATAGTGTACTATGTAGGGAATAGGGTGCCATCTGGGACGCATTAAGCAATGTTATCTGAAGGGACCTCTGGATCCTGTGAAGTCTCACTTTAAGCCACTCACTGGCGCTAATTGATGACCTCATCGGACTGGTCAATTTGGGTGCCAGTCACAGTCTGTGGTACAAAAGCTGCCTTCAATTGAGAAACATGACACCCAGCTTGTACTGTAAAGTGGACTTCCCTGCTAACAACAATGAGTCGTTAGGACGTCCCCGGGACGTCACAAAATGGTTGCCTAATGTCATCAGGATGTTGTGTCATGATCCCCTTGAGGTTTTGTCTAGTTCCCGGTTTGTCCCGGGGACGTTTTTAGGATGTTCTTGGGACGTTGTGTCATGGTCCCCTGGAGGTTTTTCTATAGTTCCCAGTTTAATGATGGTGTCAAATAAACGTTGTCCCCCGAAAAAAAGAATTAAACATTCTACCTAGGGCACATGGTCCATCAAGGCCCTGACTGGTGAACCACTGATCCATTCACAGCTCTTTGTCTTTTGGCAATGCTAGGGCCACCCACACACAAACAGTGCTTTTAACAACTTACATATATTACATTGTGTATGTTTATTCATACAGTAATTATTATTTAACATGTCCTCACCTGGGATTTGCACTCACAAGCTCTTGGTTCACAGTGTTCCGATTGCCCTGCTTTGCCACCATGTCTATCAATGACTGATTCCATCTCTAGGCCTATTACTACCCTTCACAAATCTCAGCTCTGTTAAAAATACACCCACAAAAAATGATTATATCTATCATAGTGATTCAACAGTAACATTAAATCAGAACAATGTGCCCCACCAAGATTAGACAACTATATTAACAATCCAAACTCAAATTTCAGAAATAAGTAAATCAATGAGAGAATAGTCAGATGAACTGATAATTACAATAGCAGTGGAGATGGCACTCCTTTGCTAGGAGCAGTGACGTGTTATAGGTAATGAATGTGTAGGGGAAATTGTACAGCTTTTGTGGCGCAGCATAACGAGAAGTATACCTCAAATCCAAAGGTTGTGAGATCAAATCCCAGGTGGGATCACACTGAAAAGTCAGTACAAAGTGGTCATGTAACAATATTGTTTAAATATTTGTACACTATTTTAGCTGAACAGCGTACAACTTACCTTATAATTCAGATCCCGTTTCATTACTTAAATTGGTTTGGGACATCTAGGACAATCGGGGGAGCATCAGAAGACCATGACACAATGTCCTAAGAACTTCCTAAAACATATTTGGGGACGTCCCCGGGTCAAACAGGGAACTAGAAAAAGGTCCCCCAAAGAACGTTCCCTTGGGACCATCACCCAAAGTCCTAAGAACGAGTAAAATGAAAGTCCTGAGAATGTCCTAAAAATATCCTGATTTGGTCCTGAGATGTCCACGGAACTAGACAAAGGTCCCCCAGAGAACGTTCCCTTGGGACCATTACACAACGTTCTTAGAATGTTCTCAGAGCGTCAGAGGGATATTGTTACGCCAAAACCCATAAGGGACCTAATGGGAATGTCGCTGAATGTCCTCAAGACGTCACGTTTGCTGGGTTGTCCCATTGACATATCATTTCCCCAATGTGTCCAGAAAGGCCAAACGATAACAACAAGAGATAATCCCCTCCATATCTCACACATGCTTGTGAAAGCTTGGGCTCACTGACTAGTCACTCGCTCACCCTAAGCATTCGTTATACAACCTGCCGTAACCTAGCAACGTCATTCAAATCTCGAGATAGATGTCTTAAACTCTTTAACTTCAAAACCCTGACACCTGCCGAATACAATTATGATAACATGTGATGAGATCATTGCAGCTATTGTAATTCATTATGAAGAATCATCATGTTATGTGCTCAGTGGTGGATGTTTTCTATTGGTATATGTCTACTAACTTGAATGTCTAAAGGCCTTTAGGCATAGCAAATCCATCAAATGATGATGATTATCATCATAGTCAACGAGCACCCACTCACCTCCATCCACAGCCTGGCCAGGTGCAGGCGAAGGGCTTCTCCCCTGTGTGTCTCCGGAGGTGGGCTTTCAGGTGGCTGCTCTTGGTGTACATCTTGGTACAGCTGGGGAAAGTGCATTTGTGCATTTTGATGAGGTCCGCCACAGGGTTCTTCTGAAACTGCTGACCCCCCACATGGAGCCCTTGGCCCTGGACCCCAACCAGCACCTCCCCGAGGCCCAGGGGCTTGGCTGCAATGGGCACTGGAGCGATGCGCACAAACTTGGAGGAGACATTAAGGCTGGTGGAGGGCAGCAGCTGGGGCACCAGGGCGAAGGTCTGCCCCTGGATGTTGACCAGCAGCTGGGCAATTTTGATGTCTGATGCCGGCTGAGGGGGAGGCTGGACGACTTGGGGAGGATGATGAGGAGCAGTGGAACTGGGTTCCTTTTTGATCTGCATGGGCTGGATCTGCAGGATGACCGGCATCCCACTGCTGCCACGGTTTGCAACGCTCTCTGTTGTCCCAAGCCTGCTGGATAATGAATCACTCTTGGACCTGTCGTCGTGCAGACCTGCTATGGACTCCTGTGCCGGCGAGGCCGGTGTGCTTTTGGTCTCGGTGGTGGTGGCGGCATTCTCGGTAAACACAGTTTGGTCTGAATGCTTGGCCTCGGGCTCCAGCCTTGGCCCTGGGGATGAGGACTCCGTATACACCTCCAGTCCCACCCCCAGCCCCATGATCTCCTCCAGACCCAGCCCCAGCGCCCCCTCCCAGGCCTCCTGCTTCATGGATGACACCACCTCCATGTTCTCCTCCAGGAACTCCTCTATCTCCTCCAAGGTGGGCTGGAAGAATGGCTGCTCCATGTCCACCAAGGACCAGACAGAGAAGTCCACACTCTCCTCCTTCAAGGCCTCTGGGTGGGGGGGTGACGGCTCATCCCTCTGTGAGTTCCACAGAGAGGTGGGCAGTGACATGGGGAGGGCCGCCGCAGTCCCTGCTCCGCCTAGGGAGGTCTGGGACAGCAGGAAGTCCAGGATGCTGTCTGAACTCTCGGCGCTGGAGCTGCTGCCATAGCTGGAGCTGAGCACTTGAGAGTCGGGGCTAGAACAGGAACGAGGGCTTGACGACTCGCTCATGTCGTCCTCGGAGAAGGGTGAGGGCATCACCTGGTAGGTCCCTGCATCCGTCACCATGTCCGACAGGTGATACACCGAAGGAGCTCTATCGTAAGTTAAGAAAGTCTCCTCGCCGCTCGCTAGGACGTTATCCACCATTCCTGGCTATGGGCCAAGAGAATGTCACTCCACTTTGTGTTGAAAATTGTCTTACTGATATAACAGTTTGTTAGGGTTATTCCTCTTGTTGTCGGGAAACTGTCAACAAATAAACCCCAGAAGGGGTCACCACAGCAAGGTCACGCTTCGCAGAAAACAAATGAGAAACACCTGTTGTTCTCTCTCAGGATAAAAAAGAAGAATGCTTCGATAGGAAAAGTCTTTCATTCCAAGGTTTCCAGCCAGGATATATCTAGACAAACACCCATTAGGAGAGAAGAAGAGAGAGAAGATTACTAAAAAAAAATGTCAACATTTTTAGTCATTTAGCAGACGCTCTTATCCAGAGCGACTTACAGTAGTGAATGCATACATTTCATGCATTTTTTTAAGTTTTTTTTGTACTGGCCCCCCGTGGGAATCAAACCCACAACCCTGGCATTGCACACACCATGCTGATGTTGGAAACACCATGCTCTACCAACTGAGCCACAGGGAAGGCCTAAAATGAGATTTGAGATTAATACATTTTATACATAGTAATGTAAGAACACACAGACAAGAGTCTACAGGCAAAAGAACAGAGGCAAGACCTACTGTAAGGACAAGTCATGAATCGCCAATGCACCACTTGTGAAACAAATGATCTTCCGCCTCTCTGTTCCTGGCTTGCATGTTCAAAATATGGAATGCTGTGCCTGTTTCCATTTCAAGTTCACACGCGGTTGGCGTCAGAGCTGAAGCGGTTACCAGAGAGCATAGGCGGCTATCGCATTCCTTTACTTGTATTTCAGATTCAACACAATTCAAAATAACTTGATGAATGCACTCTGTTACACACACACACACACACACACACACACACACACACACACACACACACACACACACACACACACACACACACACACACACACACACACACACACACACACACACACACACACACACACACACACACACACACACAACAGCACAATGGGCAAGACTTGCAAAAACAACTACAGTATAGTCAGAAAATAGAAGGTGATGGCTGTCAGGCTGTGATCAAAGTGTTAATTGGAGGGTTATCAAAATATATAAATGTGGTCCCTCAGATTCACACTTTTGTCAGGCACGAGATATCTGGGATATGTGAGAATGGCGAAGGTGTCATATTTCCACTGGTGGAAACTAAACCTAACCGAAGCATTTGGATCGAGGCCACATGAGCACCTCCTGTTGTGAGTCCACAGCTGTGCAGTGGCTACGGCAGAGTGTGTGTGTCAGAAAGAGTGACTATGGATGCAATGGAAATTATTCCTGCCAAAGCACACCTTTGCCTCACACATTTAGGCTACATTTAAATAGGTTTTGCGTGCATTTTTTTTATCAAATTAACTTATGGCCAATTCTGTCATTTGAACAAATGTTTTAGTCAACTATAGTGAATTTTCATACACACACAAAACTGGCAAAGCTGAGATGGTCATCAACGTTTGACCGTCTGTCCCCTTCTCTGGGCCTCTTGGCTCAGTGACCGACAGTAAACCTCCAAAGGAACCGTCACATTATTAAAATAACACCGCGTGGGGCAGCCGTGAGCTCTGCGCTCCTAATAGTGCATAAATCACCTGTCATGCTGTTTACAACGCTCAACCCGCAATAAATCAACACCAATCACTTGTAGTGGAATGACACGCGATTATCGCGTCATTATTGTCATTTAATTACATGTTTGATTTTTACTCGTTGGGAAGCACCATTTCACCGTTACAACTGTTGTATTCGGCGCATGTGATGACAAATCAAATTAGATTTGATTAGATTTGTTTCTGCTTGACCACTTATCTTGTTCACGACAAATAAAATGTGTTTTCATTAGATTTGTTCCTGCTTGACCGTTTATCTTGTTCACCTATATAGATTATAATCAAATCCAATTTTACTTGTCACATGCACCGAATACAAGCAGTAAATCAATGCTTTTATGATCTCTATTAGTCAAGCCACATGTGCATCAAAACATTATTCAGGCATTACATGCTATTACACAACAAACACTGAATAATTACAACATAATAATTGAGAATATTTTAAAACAAGAATTAACACACATGGGCGTATATAGGCGATCAAATGTAAATCAAATGCAAAGCAATTTAAACACCGTAGGCTAGGCTTACATCTATACCGATTACTGTCGGAAAAGTATCATTTTTAAACATCTCCTTGTCTCATTTTATCATAACTCATAACCGTCAACATATTGATTCTAGTTCTGAAGCAAACGAGCACATCTTCTTCCCATCCCGTAGCATAGGATGCGCAAGTAAGCGCAGCTTCAGGGCTACAACGTAAACATGTTTTCGTCCAGCGGTGCGTGCTGCAGAATATGGTCATAGGTTGGAGGAACACACGCCCACGATCTCTTGCAGAACCCATTCATTCTCAAGGAAAAGATGCGGTAAAACTCCATCTTACCTTTTTCAACAAAGCATTTACAAATCCCTTCTTTTATCCCAATGCATTGTCTTTCCTTTGCATTTGATGGGGAATCTCTATCTCGGATGCATGGTTTGTCCTTGAGACTTGCTTAGCAGAACCGTTCAGACTGACTAGCAGCGAGGCAGAGTAGTTGTACTATATTACCGTCACATGACTGCTAGAGTGTGTGTGTGTGTGTGTGTGTTATATGAGTCAACATAAGAGGTTGGATCTGAAGGCTCGACCCAGCTCTGTGCAGCAATTGGCCAACGAAGCGCGGAGGCTGGTCTCTGGATATGTCAATCAGGATGCGTACGCCTACATGTGGGATGTTTAGTGACAGAAGACAGGGCCATCCAAGTGTTTCTCCACTCTTTATCTGCCCATCGCATGAGGAGCAGATACAACTGTTGCAGTAAATGGTGACTGGGGAAGTTGACCGATTGTAGCCTATTTTCAGGAGGTTCATATGACCCCAATAGAAAGCAACATAATAATTGCTCATGGATGGAAAATTGACATGGTTGTGAAAATCATCCATTTAATGTATTTAATTGTATTTAATTTAACCTTTGTTTAACTAGGCAAGTCAGTTAAGAACAAATTCTTATTTACAATGACGGCCTACCAAAAGGCAAAAGGCTTCCTGCGGATGGGGGTCTGGGATTAAAATAAATAAATAAATACAATATAAATATAGGACAAAACACACATCACAACAAGAGAGACAACACAACACTACATAAAGAGAGACCTAAGACAACATAGCAAGGCAGCAACACATGACAACACAGCATGGTAGCAACACAACATGACAACAACATGGTAGCAACACAACATGACAACAACATGGTAGAAACACAACATGGTAGCAGCACAAAACATGGTACTAACATCCAGTTTGAGAGTTTGTTGCAGCTCGTTCCAGTCTCTAGCTGCAGCGAACTGAAAAGAGGAGCGACCCAGGGATGTGTGTGCTTTGGGGACCTTTAACAGAATGTGACTGGCAGAATGCATCGAGTTCATTTGAGTTCATTTTATCACATTTCAATGAAATGATTTTGCATTCCTCTAAAGGAGCTCACCACACAGTGTTCTCATTAAGTCGGCTATCAAACTGCTGGAATGACTGAAAATGTTGTATAATGTTATTACACTGTTACAATCATCCTCTCTGTCCATGCAATATTGATACACCAAAACATTGAATGTGAAGTACTGTAATATGCATTTCTAACACAGTGGACTAGTACTGTGTGGTATTACTTATTGTGAATGAACTTGACAAATGTCATACACAACAGTATCAAGATGCCCTGTCCTACTAGGGCCGATTCAGACCTAGGAAATGTACACGTTTCTATGCACGCCTGTCCAACGCATTTCTCAGTAGTTGGTATTCAGACACCATATGCTGGTGCATAACAGGCTTTGCAGGTGTGGTTCCCTGGCATGTGCTGAATACATTTAATTCAACCTCTGAAAAACCTCTCACTTGCTGGCCAACAGATTTTCTCATGGAGTTTTCATTCAATAGTGTTTTCAGAACATTTAGGTAAAGCCATCCCTTAAAAGGTGCAATTCAGTCCATTTTTGGACTTATAAATCCACTGATTGTTGAAGAACATAACTTATAAATGACTCATGACCTTAGTTCAACTACCGTACTCTATCAGAACCCAAAATATAAGCTTGTTATACTATACGTATACTTGTTATACTCCAATGTTTCAAAACTAGATAAACAAACACTAGATAGCCTCACAACATTGTGTCAATAGATCTGTCTAGGAATTTGAGAGTGGTCACATTTCTCCAGCCCCATCCTTCAGCTTTTTACCGAAACAGGGGTGGGGAGTACACTTTGTTATTGTTTCAACTGCTGATTGACACTTTAAATTGGGTGTACCTTGAATTTTGATTTTCTGGACAGACTCACTAGAGTTTATGGAGAGAAGGGTTCAGAATTTTAGGGATCAATGAACAAAAGTCATATAAATGTTTTTATTTGATATTTTATTTAACCTTTATTTAACTAGGCAAGTTAAATATATAAAATATATAAATGAAAAAAAAATACAGTGTATTGATTCAATACATGCATATTTGTCTGTTTCACCACCAATTGGGAGATTTAAAATGACTCTGATCTTGTAGATTATTTAGAGTAAATAAAATATTTATTCATCATAAAAAAACATGTTTGGAGAGCCTTTACGCACAAAATATATAAATGCATAAAACACACAGTGGATTGATTAATCCTAAATGTTGCCATATTCAAGTTCAATCAATGAAATATTGGAAAGTGATAAAAGCATACAATAGGGGTTGATCAGAAGTCCTATAAATGTACCCTAATAATCCTCACTAATCATGGAACTGTGATGACAACGGTCCAGTCGTGAACCGTGGGTCAGGCTCCAGGTTTAAACTGCTACACATGTTCTGCGGAACATAATGATTCAAAGAGGCTACATGTTATAAATTATTGCACGACTTGTAATACATTTGCCTAATATAATCCACAATTGCTAGCGATCCTCAGGAACAACCACACGAATGTGACAGAGAACAAAGGCAAACTAATGATGTCATGGAATGATGCACAATGTAAGGAAACTAACTCTAAAGTATCAGTATTGTGGGTATAAATGACGGTGGCTACCAATAGTGGCTAATATTTAACACGATACAATTTTGAAATATTAAGTGAAAAGTCTGGGCATATAATTAAAACATTAGAGAAATCATAAATCAGTAGGTTTGGCGCTATACTGTCATTTGCTCATGGCTACAGAAGCCTATAGCTTGGGTTTTCATCCCTCCAAGTTAGCTGTGAGGGGAACGGCACCTCCGTACCTTCAGGCTCTGATCAGTCCCTACACCCAAAGAAGGGCACTGCGTTCATCCACCTCTGGCCTGCTCGCCCCCCTACCTCTGCGGAAGCACAGTTCCCGCTCAGCCCAGTCAAAACTGCTCGCTGCTCTGGCACCCCTATGGTGGAACAAGCTCCCTCACGACGCCAGGACAGCGGAGTCAATCACCACCTTCCGTAGACACCTGAAACCCCACCTCTTTAAGGAATACCTGGGATAGGATTAAGTAATCCTTCTAACCCCCCCCCCAATCCCCCCCCTCCCCCCAAAAAATATAGATGTACTATTGTAAAGTGGTTGTTCCACTGGATATCATAAGGTGAATGCACCAATTTGTAAGTCGCTCTGGATAAGAGCGTCTGCTAAATGACGTAAATGTAATGTAAATGTAAAAGGCCAGCATTTCATAAACTTCACTGTGGAAAACGTGATATGTTGATATGCTTCAGTTTGCTGCCATATGACTAGTTTACCATTTATCTACGGCGATCATACGGTAAAATAGATCTAAAACAATTGTGATTTATATTCACAATCCCGTTATCCAAACAACTTACTCATTTACCTATTCCAATAGCTCTTATCAATTAGTTAATGACAGAGCATGGAGAACGGTGTTATTTCTATCGGAACAAATAAAGTAGATGTTGTTCCACTTGGAACCGACCTTATTCATCGTTTTATTAAAGGTAAAGTTGGGAATCAAGTCAAAATCAGAATACAGCGTATCTGTAGATGCACCTCTGCCACACCTCCATTCCTTTGACCTCCACCCCGATAGAATAGCTGACTGAAACACGCTTTACCTCATGCCTAAGTTCAAGGTCAGAATACGGGTAGAGAGAAAAGTGCATAAAAAGGGAATTAAGCTCCATTTAGGGGAGCATTACTCAGATCTGAATCGGCCCCCTGGAGAAGTTACTATAGGTCAATGACCTCAGATATGCTAATGACCACACATCAACACAACACTCCTCCTTTAATAATCATGCTTCAAGTTCAGTTACAAAGAGAGGAACTCAGGAGGAATGTAGGCCGACCAGTGCAGCCAGGCGTACTCCAACAGGATGTTTCAAAAGCATCTTGACCGTGCCTGTTTGTTTTGTCAGTCTCTGCAGCATCCTGAGAGAAACACATGACAGGGGAGCAAGTTATTCTGGGACACAGTGAGCGTTTTGTTTACATTTCCACAACGCCTAGAGGAGGAGGAGAGTGAAAATAGATATCTTGGGCGTCCTGAAAATTACACATTTGCTTTCTCTTGCTGTTGATATATTGTTGGTGGTGGATAGAATACAGTGCATCACATGTATTAACTGGATAATTCTCCATATTCTCTCCCTTTAGAGGAAATAACAACTGATATATATTGGAATAAGCAGTTAATGACCACAGTATATATTTATTCTACATTAATATATTTCTACGGTATATATTTCTTCCACATTGATATATTTCTACAGTATATACTTCTTCTATGTGAATATATTTCTATACAATATATCTTTCTGTACTTTAATCGACCCTCTGAGGCCTATGGACATTACACAGTAACACTCACTCTCCTTCTCTCACCCTCATCAGCTCCAGTGAAGTACACAGAATGGGACCTGACCGCTGTCACAGTCTGTCAGCGGGGGTCTGGCTGGTAGGAATGTATTAGTGTGAATGTAATACCGTGTTGTATGACATGCCAGCCTGTCTGGAAGGCAAACAGCAGGCCCTTGCTGACCTGCCCTGTCCTAATCCGCAAATCAAACAGCTAGGAGACCTGTTGAGATCGTCGTCACTCCCTGGATTAGGGTTGGGTCGTGTTCATTAGGTGCCAAACGTACTGAAACAGGACTGAAACAGGAGTGACTACCTGGACTTATCCAATAAGAAATGCAAATTTTCGGCTTTCCGTTGCAAAAATTTAAACTTTTCATGCCCTATTGAATATGGGGAGTCGAGAGCGGCGTGGAGCAATGGATTAGTCGCTTTGCCTTTGGCCTACTTCCTGGACCTCGAGGGATCGGACTGAGCTCATATTTGGAGCCAGAAAATATTGGTTAACGTTTTAAACTGACTGTATCCCTAATGACAGGCCTGACGATAGGCTACAGTTGAACTGTGGCCAAATATGTTGACATACAGTATATGACATGGTGTGGCCAAGGAGATGTCCTAATGACATATATGTGTTAATATATGTTGATATACACTGTCAGTTGAAATGATGCATGCATCATTTAAAAAAATATATGTTAACATTCAAACCAGGGAGTCACATTGAGATCTAAGAGCCCCTGACAAGGCAGACTATAGCCAAGAAGTCAGCTCCAGCATAATACATAAAAAGCTATGGTTAAAATACTGTAGGTATTAGCAGGGCCTGCTGGCACTGTGGTTGCACATTGCACATGAAGAAAAAAAACTTTCCTTACATGGAAAAGCACAGCGCAGCATCAGTTTCAACTACATGCACAGCTGACCATGCCACAGTGAGGATTACTTCAAGTGTTGTGGGGAGTGGGCTTTACCTGGAGTGCAAAATTGTTAACTTCGAGTGTGAGGTCATGGTGGACTCGGGGGCCCATGTTTCCATGGTACACAAACAGGTATGGAGAAACGCTACTGGAGGTAAGAGTGGTACACAGCAACCATACCACAGCACTGTTAAAGTAGCAAATGGACAGTTTCTCTCAGTCCTGGGGAGCTGGTTCACAGTCATGAACATGGACAGTTTCTCTCAGTCCTGGGGAGCTGGTTCACAGTCATGAACATGGACAGTTTCTCTCAGTCCTGGGGAGCTGGTTCACAGTCATGAACATGGACAGTTTCTCTCAGTCCTGGGGAGCTGGTTCACAGTCATGAACATGGACAGTTTCTCTCAGTCCTGGGGAGCTGGTCCACAGTCATGAACATGGACAGTTTCTCTCAGTCCTGGGGAGCTGGTCCACAGTCATGAACATGGACAGTGTCTCTCAGTCCTGGGGAGCTGGTCCACAGTCATGAACATGGACAGTTTCTCTCAGTCCTGGGGAGCTGATCCACAGTCATGAACATGGACAGTGTCTCTCAGTCCTGGGGAGCTGGTTCACAGTCATGAACATGGACAGTTTCTCTCAGTCCTGGGGAGCTGGTCCACAGTCATGAACATGGACAGTTTCTCTCAGTCCTGGGGAGCTGGTTCACAGTCATGAACATGGACAGTTTCTCTCAGTCCTGGGGAGCTGGTTCACAGTCATGAACATGGACAGTTTCTCTCAGTCCTGGGGAGCTGGTTCACAGTCATGAACATTGACGGTTTGAATCTGACCTGGGATTTTGTAGTCGCTAGCAACGCAGATTAGTGTGCACTGGTAGGGACAGAGTTCCTGGTAAAATATGAGGCTGTACTTGATTTGAGAAAGAAAACATGTTGTGTTTTGGGGGAGCAGATTCCGTTGATTTTCAGGGGAGGGGAAGGGGGAGTGTGTAAAGTGGTGGTGATGAATGACATGATTATCCCCTCCAGAAGTGAAATGTTTATAACTGCTAAAGTTGAGGGGACAGTAAACAATGACAAAACTGAGGGTCGTCTTGAGCCCTTTGTTAAAGTCACTGATACAACTAACCTGTTGATAGCATGTAGCATGTGCAGCTCAGTGAAGGGCAAACTGCCAGTGCGTGTGAATGTAACTCCAAATCACAGTTACTGAGGGAGGGCACTGAACTGGGGGGTTTCTCTATCTGGGAGAAGGGTAGTGAAGACACTATTGTTGCTAGCCTACAGGATTCTAACCAACCGCCATACTCTCCCACCACAGCAAAGTGGGACGTAGAACAGCTAATGCCAGAGCTGGACATAGATTGCAGCCAGCTAACTGAGGTGCAGTTGAACACTGTAAAGGAAATGGTGGGAAGGTATGTGGAAGTGTTTAGCACCAGTGATTTTGACGTGGGTTACACAAAACTAGTCCAGCATAGGATTGACACAGGGGACACCAGGCCTATCAAACAAGCGTTGGTGCGGGTGCCTGTTAATCTGCAAGCAGAGTTGGTCGTACATTCCAAGAGCATGTGAAGCGTTTAGACAATTTTTTCAGCAGATTGGAGCAGGCATGACTTAAGGTGAAGCCATCTAAGTGCCATTTGTTCAGGTCGCAGATGAGCTACCTGGGACACATCATCTTGGCTGAGGGAGTGTCCACTGACCCCATGAAAACAGAGAGAGTCAGGTCATGTCCTAGCCCTAAGTCACTGACAGAGGCAAGAAGCTTTTTAGGCCTGGCCTAAACTACAGGAGGTTTACACCAGATTTTTCAGCTATGGCGGGGCCGTTGCACAGACTGACAGATAAGGGGAAAATGTTTGAGTGTAATGCAGCACGTGAAGTGGCCTTTAATGAATTAAAGTCCAAGCTTACCACATCCCCCATACAGGCTTTCCTGGAACCAAATCTAGATTTCATAATGGATACCAGACACATGTGACACAGGCATAGGGGCAGTCCTCTCCCAGAAACACGAGGGTAGAGAGAGAGTAGTAGCATATGCCAGCCTGGCACTGTCAAAACAGAAGAGGAGGTATTCAACTACCAAGAAGGAGCTTCTTGCTGTGGTAGTGTTTCTTAAACATTTCAGACACTTTTGCTGGGGAGGAAATTTCTCTGAGAACTGATCACAGCTCACTAAGGTGGCTGAGTAACTTCAAACAACCTGAGGGACAGTTGGCTAGATGGTTAGAGAACCTGGATCAGTTGACTATGATATTGTCCACAGGCCAGGGACACCGCACAGTATTGCAGATGGTGTGTCACGCCAACACACACAGACAGAGAGTGTAGACACAGCCGTCTCACAGGAGGTCACTGTCAATCTGAGAGCCATCGTAAACAAGCCTCAGGATGTCACTATTGAGACTATAGTTGGAACTCAAATAAGCCAGGCAGAAACCAAAATGCAGCTTTCCTTTTGGAAGGAAGGAGGGTAGAGCAGAGCTCCCTGTGGAGTTGCAATCAGAGACAAAGTTCAGGCCTTTCGAACAAGTGTGGGGGGCACTACATGTGAAGAATGGAGTGTTATACCTTGAGAGTCAAAACTATGAGACAGATGACACCATCTAGAGAGGGGTTGTACCAGATGAGCTCGTACATGAGATACTTACCTTTATCCACAATGATAGAACAGGAGGCCATTTATGAGCTAAAAACTCACCAGTAAAATTAGAGCAAGATTTTATTGGCCAGGCTGGCCGAGAGCCATAAAGCAGTGGTGTAAGGGCTGTGTGGCGTGCATACAAGTTACAGGGTCCAGCCCCCAGAGCACCCATGACAAGAAATGTCGCAGGCCAACCTTTTGAAAGGATAGCTGTAGACTTAACGGGTCCATTTACAGAGCTGGGGAGATGTAACAAACACATCATGGTATTTTATTTAACCAGGCAAGTCAGTTAAGAACAAATTCTTATTTACAATGACGGCCTACCCTGGCCAATGCTGGGCCAATTGTGCGCCGCCCTATGGGACTCCCAATCACAGCCGGATGTGATGCAGCCTGGATTCAAACCAGGTACTGCAGTATCTTAGACCACAGCGTCACTAGGGAGCACGGGTACTGTCAGATTACTTTAATAGGTGGTCAGAGGCATTTGCCATACCAAATCAGGAAGCAGAAACAGTGGCCAAGAAATTGGTAGAGGAATTTGTGTTGAAGCTAGCCGTTCCTCGATCTATCCATAGCGACCAGGGGTGAAATTTTGAATCTACAATTTTTAGAGAGATGTGCATTCTTTTACAAATGAACAAAACACGAACCACGCTGTACAACCCACAATCAGATGGTTTAGTGGAAAGAATGAACAGAACTCTGATATGTCACTTTTTGTGGATAACAATCAAAGAAATTGGGATGAGATACTCCCATTTGTGATGACGGCATACAGGACTAGTGTTCAATCTTTGACGAGGTTCACACCATACAGGGTGAAATGAAGGAAACAGTATGTTTCTCATTATGTGAAAAGGGTGGAAGGGTATTTAAGCACTGTAAGGGAAGCTGTAAAGAGAAATCACCTAAAAGCAACAGTTAAACAAAAGCAATACTTTGATCTAAAGGTGTCACCCCAGAGGTATGAGGAAAATGAATATATGTGGCTTAGAGACTACCAGAGGAAAAAGGGTTGTCACCCAAACTGAGAAAGAAATTCAAGGGTCCTTTCAAAATTGCAAAGAAACTGTCAGAGGTGCTGTATGAAGTAATACAGTGTAATGGACCTTATCATGCCATGGTGCACTACAACACACTCAAACCTTACTTTGGGGTTGTTTCAGAGCACGAGGTCACTGCCACGGAACAAGAGACTGAGTTGAGCACTGAATCATTTGTGCATAGTCATACTACCCCTCAAGGAAACAGGGTGCTCTGAGGAAAAAGCAACCAATATTGCCTAGGTTACCCTTCAGGAGAAGGGTGGGGGACATTGTGAGACTGTGGGCTCCAAGAGATGTTAATGCCTCAGTGGAACGGGACCTGGACACGGTCAGGACTAAAAGCTCAGTCGACGACACAGAGACTCCTACCACGCAAATGGTCGTGAACGCTGAGTTGCCCTGTGCACCTGCAATAGAAAGTGTCTCCTTTGAGATGGGTCAAGCACCTGAGTCAATTGCAGCAGAAGATCACATGGGTCAGGGGGGTACACCTCAAATAACTATTAGGAGGCCTGTTTGGCAAGAGGGTTATGTGTAGAACTCCCGAGTGCCACAGCGGTCTAAGGCACTGCATCTCAGTGCAAGAGGTGTCACTACAGTCCCTGGTTCAAATCCAGGCTGTATCACATAGGGCGTCACACAACTGGCCGGGGTTTGGCCGTCATTGTTAACTGACTTGCCTAGTTACATTTTTTAAAAGTACACGGTCAACGCATTCTGAATGTGTTTGGTTACTGAACACTTCTCAAAGGGTATTTTGTGTGTGTTTATCACGGTTATTAAACACAGGGTGTTTTCAGTTTAAGAAGGGGATAATGTAATGTTTTACACATTCGAAATTCTCTCAGCCTTTCACACAATATTATGCAAATTAGTTGCTGTATGTGAGGTGGTTGTGTGGTGGGCAGTGCTGGGGTGCACTGTCTGTTCATCCAAATAAAAAACTACTTGATTAGTGTCCTAGACTGTTTACTCTAGTCAACAAACAATGTGCGCGTTTCGGTGGCCTTACAGGTTTATTACAATACCAACCACACACTTTTAGTATTTCCGTCATCTAGCCGTCTAGGACTAAAACAGTTAGACACAGTCCTGCAGCAGACATACTAATAGAAAAAAGGGTTCCAAAAGGGTTCCTAACACCACCCGTTAAAGGGTTCCTAACACCACCCGTTAAAGGGTTCCAAAAGGGGTTCCTAACACCACCCGTTAAAGGGTTCCTAACACCACCCGTTAAAGGGTTCCAAAAGGGGTTCCTAACACCACCCGTTAAAGGGTTCCAAAAGGGGTTCCTAACACCACCCGTTAAAGGGTTCCAAAAGGGGTTCCTAACACCACCCGTTAAAGGGTTCCAAAAGGGGTTCCTAACACCACCCGTTAAAGGGTTCCAAAAGGGGTTCCTAACACCACCCGTTAAAGGGTTCCAAAAGGGTTCCTAACACCACCAGTTAAAGGGTTCCAAAAGGGTTCCTAACACCACCCATTAAAGGGTTCCTAACACCACCAGTTAAAGGGTTCCAAAAGGGGTTCCTAACACCACCCGTTAAAGGGTTCCAAAAGGGGTTCCTAACACCACCCGTTAAAGGGTTCCAAAAGGGGTTCCTAACACCACCCGTTAAAGGGTTCCAAAAGGTTTCCTAACACCACCAGTTAAAGGGTTCCAAAAGGGTTCCTAACACCACCCATTAAAGGGGTTCCTAACACCACCCATTAAAGGGTTCCAAAAGGGTTCCTAACACCACCCGTTAAAGGGTTCCAAAAGGGTTCCTAACACCACCAGTTAAAGGGTTCCAAAAGGGTTCCTAACACCACCCGTTAAAGGGTTCCAAAAGGGTTCCTAACACCACCCGTTAAAGGGTTCCAAAAGGGTTCCTAACACCACCAGTTAAAGGGTTCCAAAAGGGTTCCTAACACCACCAGTTAAAGGGTTCCAAAAGGGTTCCTAACACCACCCGTTAAAGGGTTCCAAAAGGGTTCCTAACACCACCAGTTAAAGGGTTCCAAAAGGGTTCCTAACACCACCTGTTAAAGGGTTCCAAAAGGGTTCCTAACACCACCTGTTAAAGGGTTCCAAAAGGGTTCCTAACACCACCCGTTAAAGGGTTCCAAAAGGGTTCCTAACACCACCAGTTAAAGGGTTCCAAAAGGGTTCCTAACACCACCCGTTAAAGGGTTCCAAAAGGGTTCCTAACACCACCCGTTAAAGGGTTCCAAAAGGGTTCCTAACACCACCCGTTAAAGGGTTCCAAAAGGGTTCCTAACACCACCAGTTAAAGGGTTCCTAACACCACCCGTTAAAGGGTTCCAAAAGGGGTTCCTAACACCACCCGTTAAAGGGTTCCTAACACCACCCGTTAAAGGGTTCCAAAAGGGTTCCTAACACCACCAGTTAAAGGGTTCCAAAAGGGTTCCTAACACCACCTGTTAAAGGGTTCCAAAAGGGTTCCTAACACCACCCGTTAAAGGGTTCCAAAAGGGTTCCTAACACCACCAGTTAAAGGGTTCCAAAAGGGTTCCTAACACCACCCGTTAAAGGGTTCCAAAAGGGTTCCTAACACCACCCGTTAAAGGGTTCCAAAAGGGTTCCTAACACCACCCGTTAAAGGGTTCCAAAAGGGTTCCTAACACCACCAGTTAAAGGGTTCCTAACACCACCTGTTAAAGGGTTCCAAAAGGGGTTCCTAACACCACCCGTTAAAGGGTTCCAAAAGGGGTTCCTAACACCACCTGTTAAAGGGTTCCTAACACCACCCGTTAAAGGGTTCCAAAAGGGTTCCTAACACCACCCGTTAAAGGGTTCCAAAAGGGTTCCTAACACCACCCGTTAAAGGGTTCCAAAAGGGTTCCTAACACCACCAGTTAAAGGGTTCCTAACACCACCCGTTAAAGGGTTCCTAACACCACCCGTTAAAGGGTTCCAAAAGGGGTTCCTAACACCACCCGTTAAAGGGTTCCTAACACCACCCGTTAAAGGGTTCCAAAAGGGGTTCCTAACACCACCCGTTAAAGGGTTCCAAAAGTGGTTCCTAACACCACCAGTTAAAGGGTTCCAAATGGGTTCCTAACACCACCCGTTAAAGGGTTCCAAAAGGGTTCCTAACACCACCCGTTAAAGGGTTCCAAAACGGTTCCTAACACCACCCGTTAAAGGGTTCCAAAAGGGTTCCTAACACCACCAGTTAAAGGGTTCCTAACACCACCCGTTAAAGGGTTCCTAACACCACCCGTTAAAGGGTTCCAAAAGGGGTTCCTAACACCACCCGTTAAAGGGTTCCTAACACCACCCGTTAAAGGGTTCCAAAAGGGGTTCCTAACACCACCTGTTAAAGGGTTCCTAACACCACCCGTTAAAGGGTTCCAAAAGGGGTTCCTAACACCACCCGTTAAAGGGTTCCAAAAGTGGTTCCTAACACCACCAGTTAAAGGGTTCCAAATGGGTTCCTAACACCACCCGTTAAAGGGTTCCTAACACCACCAGTTAAAGGGTTCCTAACACCACCCGTTAAAGGGTTCCAAAAGGGGTTCCTAACACCACCCGTTAAAGGGTTCCTAACACCACCCGTTAAAGGGTTCCAAAAGGGTTCCTAACACCACCAGTTAAAGGGTTCCAAAAGGGTTCCTAACACCACCTGTTAAAGGGTTCCAAAAGGGTTCCTAACACCACCCGTTAAAGGGTTCCAAAAGGGTTCCTAACACCACCAGTTAAAGGGTTCCAAAAGGGTTCCTAACACCACCCGTTAAAGGGTTCCAAAAGGGTTCCTAACACCACCCGTTAAAGGGTTCCAAAAGGGTTCCTAACACCACCCGTTAAAGGGTTCCAAAAGGGTTCCTAACACCACCAGTTAAAGGGTTCCTAACACCACCCGTTAAAGGGTTCCAAAAGGGGTTCCTAACACCACCCGTTAAAGGGTTCCAAAAGGGGTTCCTAACACCACCTGTTAAAGGGTTCCTAACACCACCAGTTAAAGGGTTCCAAAAGGGTTCCTAACACCACCTGTTAAAGGGTTCCAAAAGGGTTCCTAACACCACCCGTTAAAGGGTTCCAAAAGGGTTCCTAACACCACCAGTTAAAGGGTTCCAAAAGGGTTCCTAACACCACCTGTTAAAGGGTTCCAAAAGGGTTCCTAACACCACCTGTTAAAGGGTTCCAAAAGGGTTCCTAACACCACCCGTTAAAGGGTTCCAAAAGGGTTCCTAACACCACCAGTTAAAGGGTTCCAAAAGGGTTCCTAACACCACCCGTTAAAGGGTTCCAAAAGGGTTCCTAACACCACCCGTTAAAGGGTTCCAAAAGGGTTCCTAACACCACCCGTTAAAGGGTTCCAAAAGGGTTCCTAACACCACCAGTTAAAGGGTTCCTAACACCACCCGTTAAAGGGTTCCAAAAGGGGTTCCTAACACCACCCGTTAAAGGGTTCCTAACACCACCCGTTAAAGGGTTCCAAAAGGGTTCCTAACACCACCAGTTAAAGGGTTCCAAAAGGGTTCCTAACACCACCTGTTAAAGGGTTCCAAAAGGGTTCCTAACACCACCCGTTAAAGGGTTCCAAAAGGGTTCCTAACACCACCAGTTAAAGGGTTCCAAAAGGGTTCCTAACACCACCCGTTAAAGGGTTCCAAAAGGGGTTCCTAACACCACCCGTTAAAGGGTTCCAAAAGTGGTTCCTAACACCACCAGTTAAAGGGTTCCAAATGGGTTCCTAACACCACCCGTTAAAGGGTTCCAAAAGGGTTCCTAACACCACCCGTTAAAGGGTTCCAAAAGGGTTCCTAACACCACCCGTTAAAGGGTTCCAAAAGGGTTCCTAACACCACCAGTTAAAGGGTTCCTAACACCACCCGTTAAAGGGTTCCTAACACCACCCGTTAAAGGGTTCCAAAAGGGGTTCCTAACACCACCCGTTAAAGGGTTCCTAACACCACCCGTTAAAGGGTTCCAAAAGGGGTTCCTAACACCACCCGTTAAAGGGTTCCAAAAGTGGTTCCTAACACCACCAGTTAAAGGGTTCCAAATGGGTTCCTAACACCACCCGTTAAAGGGTTCCAAAAGGGTTCCTAACACCACCCGTTAAAGGGTTCCAAAACGGTTCCTAACACCACCCGTTAAAGGGTTCCAAAAGGGTTCCTAACACCACCAGTTAAAGGGTTCCTAACACCACCCGTTAAAGGGTTCCTAACACCACCCGTTAAAGGGTTCCAAAAGGGGTTCCTAACACCACCCGTTAAAGGGTTCCTAACACCACCCGTTAAAGGGTTCCAAAAGGGGTTCCTAACACCACCTGTTAAAGGGTTCCTAACACCACCCGTTAAAGGGTTCCAAAAGGGGTTCCTAACACCACCCGTTAAAGGGTTCCAAAAGTGGTTCCTAACACCACCAGTTAAAGGGTTCCAAATGGGTTCCTAACACCACCCGTTAAAGGGTTCCTAACACCACCCGTTAAAGGATAAGTTGAGTAATTTACAACGTAATGTTAGATGGTTCCTTGGCCTGAAAGTACTTTATGAGTCAGGAGAAACAATAATTCATAGTTTGGTTTAATGCAGCCACTACTTCAGCTAACTTTAGCCAATGCATGTATTCTATCACATACACTACAAGTGAAATGTATCGTCTATACAACAATAGCTGAACAAAAATATAAATGCAACATGTAACAATTTCTACGATTTTACAAAGTTACAGTTTAAATAAGGAAATCAGTCAATGGAAATCAATTCATTAGGTCCTAATCTAGGGATTTCACATGACTAGAAATACAAATATGCTTCTGTTGGTCACAGATACCTTAATAAAAAAGTAGGGGCGTGGATCAGAAAACCAGTCAGTATCTGGTGTGACCATTTGCCTCATGCAGCACAACACATCTCCTTCACATAGAGTTGATCAGGCTGTTGATTGTGGCCTGTGGAACGTTGTCCCACTCCTCTTCAATGGCTGTGCGAAGTTGCTGAATATTGGAGGGAATTGGAACACGCTGTCGTACACGTCGACCCAGAGCATCCCAAACATGCTACATTTTGTAAACTTTTTATTTTATTTTTAAATGTAACCTTTATTTGTCACTTAATGGGTGACATGTCTGGTGAGTATGCAGGCCATGGAGGAACTGGGACATTTTCAGCTTCAAGGAATTGTGTACAGATCCTTGCGACATGGGGCCGTGCATTATCATGCTGAAACATGAATTGATGGTGGCGGATGAATGGCACGGCAATGGGCCTTAAGATCTTGTTATCTTATCTCTGTGCATTCAAATTGCCTGAATGCCATCGATAAAATGCAATTTTGTTCGTTGTCCGTAGCTTATGCCTGCCTCTACCATAACCCCACTGCCACCATGGGGCACTCTGTTCACAACGTTGATATCAGCAAACCACTCGCCCACACAACGCCATACACACTGCCATCTATATAGCATTTGGCGGTCTGGCTCATATTCAAAATGGTCAGCTGTGCTTTAATAACCTATCAAATAGTTTTCTGTGCCCAAAGTAAGCAAATGAGACCTCCAGGCCAATTTGATGCTTAACAATCTAACTCCCAAAATCCCTGACAGTCTTTTTGAATGAAGTCCTATTAAAAACGCGTTTGAGACTGAGGAGAATGTTGGGAAACAGCGTCATCTAGTGGTAAGAAAATAGACCCTTCTGAAGAATGACGTTACCACGGCAACAGAACGCAAACTCGGAACAATCGAGTTCCAATTCCAAAGTAGGGCAGAACTCTCTCAAGATGCTAATATGACAAAGTGTCAGCAGAAGACATTGGCAAGTGTTAAATCAAATTGAAGGTAAGGAAAGGTGTTAAAACAAAACCGTATTTTACCCTGACAATAATTAGCTTAAATTGGTTGGGGAAATATTAGGCATGTGACAACAAGCCAATTTGGCTACGTTGTTGTTCGATTTTTTTGAAACATTGTAACATTCTCTAGATGAAGAAAACAACTAGGCATATTCACCATTGGTAACATTCTATGCTATATTGAACACCCTGGGCCTATACAGTGTTGGGATATTTATTAGATTAAGTAATAATTGGCATGCAATGTATGAAAAAAAACGGTCCCTTTTTTACAAGTATTCGCGCCCCTAATTGTGGTAACTTGCATTCACTTTCTACTCTAGGGATGTTGTCACCAGCATCAAGGCACTGTAAGTAGACACGACGGATCTTAATTTGAGACAGTTTGCTACAGTAAGGAAAATAATCCTGCAGCAACAGGAAATGTGAATTATGTGGATTATAATTAATGGCCAGTTTTGCATGGGTTTATATGTTTTTCATAAGGGAAAATCATGTCTGAAATGTCAAAGTGGAAATTAAAAACTTCAGAAGCCTTTTTAAACCTCAAATACACTACACGTTTTACATTTCCTGCATTGCATCAAAGTTCTCCAGCAACAGGGTGATCAAATTAAGATTCAACATCTGAATTGTTTTATAAATCTTAATTTTGACAAACTGATACTGTACTAACAATGTCTTCATCTTAACACTGATACTGTACTAACAATGTCTTCATCTTAACACTGATACTGTACTAACAATGTCTTCATCTTAACACTGATGCTGTACTAACAATGTCTTCATCTTAACACTGATGCTGTACGAACAATGTCTTCATCTTAACACTGATGCTGTACTAACAATGTCTTCATCTTAACACTGATACTGTACTAACAATGTCTTCATCTTAACACTGATACTGTACTAACAATGTCTTCATCTTAACACTGATGCTGTACGAACAATGGCTGTGAATGAGACAGGATTTGGAGGGCTGGCAACGCAAGACTAGGCTACTAAACACATAATAGCCTGGTGTTTCTACTGGGGTGAATTCTAGTTTAGATTTTCTATATGATCCTATTTGACAGGTGGACCAATCATGCTGACAGGTCTTCTGATAGTTGCCCAGTCGGCGAGTGCCACCAAGTCATTGACCCCCCAGGTTTTGGTTTTTACCCTAACACTACACAGCTGATTGAAATCAACTCATCATCAAGCTTTGATCTTTGAATCAGCTGTGTAGTGCTAGGGACCCCAGAACTGAGTTTGGGAAACCCTGATCTAACTAACTGGTTAGCATTACTTGTAATATTGATAATGAGTCAGTCTGATGTAACCCGATAATTATTCTGTCATAAAAGAGAGTAGGAAGTAGTCGTGGGAACCACCTGATCCAATTCCATTCATTTCCATTCACTGCGTGTTCCATTTGACATCCCTCTAGTCCCACTAAATCCCAGTCTAGGGTTAACCCCATTTATAAACTACTGTAGATAAAAACAAATTGTATGGAAAATGTAATCAACAGTTGGGGTTCGGAAATGTATGACACCATCCTAAAAAAGACAGTGACATAGTAGTACCAGTTTATTCTTGGTAGTGTGTTGTTACAACATGCATGCTGTTTTGGAGAGATTATTGTACTGGTACTGGTTTAAATACAAGGGCTACTCTTCTCCGTTGACATTTGTCCCTGTTTTTCTTGCAACGTGTGAAGATGTTGGTAAACTGAAGCCAAGGGCAAACCCTTTCGAAGTGCTCGATGACAACATTTTCCCGATCAGGAAGAAGGAAAAGGAGAGCAGGAAACTGGTATGTATATGCGTTGTTATTATCCATTCAATCCAATTGTTGACAAAGCGGCCTGGGCAGGGTTTCAATCCGATCGCGGGGTATAGGCATTGCGGATGTTAAAGGCAATTTCTGAATGAGAGAACATATACAGCATTTACCAGGAATGGGATCTTCCCGAACTCAGGAACATTGCCTTTAAAAGCAGCAATGCCTATAGCCCACAATCAGATTGAATCCCGGCCAAAATATATATTTTTCAATGCATTACACACATGGTTACTGTTCAGTTACCTCTGTCCAACTGGTATCTGGCCAACATCAGGTTAAAACATGCACCTATCTTCTTTCCCTGAGCTGCAGAGCCAGTTGGGCTTGCAGGTCCATGAGAAGGTGACGTATGCAGGCCGTATGAAGGCCAAGCAGGCTGACCTTCGCAGGAAGCTGAGAGAGGGGCTGGAGGAAGAGGACACAGCCCAGCAAGGAGGGGAGGAGAGCAGGCTGGCCGAGCTACAAAACACCCCTGCCTGGAGGGCGGCCATGATCAAAGGTGGTGACAGACAGAAAGACAGACACACGTGCACGGACACAAACACACACACACACACACACAAACACCATGTTGTTACACCATAATTGATATACACTGAGTGTACAAAACATTAGGAACACCTGCTCTTTCCATTACGTAGACTGACCAGGTGAAAGCTGTGATCCCTTATTGATGTCACTTGTTAAATTCACTTCATCAGTGTAGATGAAGGGGAGGAGACAGGTTAAAGAAGGATTTTTAAGCCTTAAGCCTTGAGACAATTGAGACATGGATTGTGTATGTGTGCGATTCAGAGGGTGAATGGGCAAGACAAAGTTTGAAGTGCCTTTGAACGGGTTTGTGTGTGTCAAGAACTGCAGTGCTGCTGGGTTTTTCACGCTCAACAGTTTCAAATCACATTTTATTTGTCACATACTCATGGTTAGCAGATGTTAATGCGAGTGTAGCGAAATGCTTGTGGTTCTAGTTCTGACCATGCAGTAATATCTAACAAGTAATCTAACAATTCCCCAACAACTACCTAATACACACAAATCTAAAGGGGTGAATGAGAATATGTACATATAAATATATGGATGAACGATGGCCGAGTGGCATAGGCAAGGTGCAATAGATGGTATAAAATACAGTATATACATGTGATATGAGTAATGTAAGATATGTAAACATTATTAAAGTGCCATTATTTAGAATGGAATTGTTCCAATTGACTAGTAATTCATTTGATTAAAGTGTCCAGTGATTGGGTCTCAATGTGGGCAGCAGCCTCTCTGAGTTAGTGATGGCTGTTTAACAGTCTGATGGCCTTGAGATAGAAGCTGTTCTTCAGTCTCTCGGGTCCCAGCTTTGATGCACCTGTACTGACCTCGCCTTCTGGATGGTAGCGGTGTGAACAATCAGTGGCTCGGGTGGTCTAGAATAGTTTACCCCTCAAAGGACATCCAGCCATCTTGACACAACTGTGGGAAGCATTGGAGTCAACATGAGCCAGCATCCCTGTGGAACACTTTCAACACTTTGTAGAGTCCATGCCCTGACAAACTGAGGCGGTTCTGAAGGCAAAAGGGGATGCAACTCAATATTAGCAAGGTTTTTCTTATGTTTTGTACACTCAGTGTACATGTTAGCACACACACTTTAGGTCTACACACACATACAGTGTAGGTCTAAACACAAAGGCCTTAGGCTTGCACTGAAGTCATTGATACAACTGAAATCATTCTTGTGGAAAATCTAAAGCCTTTGTCATTGGCTCTTTGCCTCTATACTTAACCTCAGTCCCATCGTTTAACAATGTCCTGCTGTGTAACCAACCCTACCGTTTCTCCTCAGATTGTAATATAGACAAAGAGAGCATAAATGACTTTATCAACCAGAAAAAGGAGATGTTTCTGTTGGAGGTAAGAAGGGAACAACAGTCCATATAAACTGACCTGGTAATCATGTTATGATCTTGATCGACGACAACTGGAATGTGTCTGCAGATATTCGGTCTTTACATAATTGATAATGTAATTGTTATGTATTCATTGTTTTTCACTAGTAAAGGGTAGCCCATGTGTAGGTACAGTCAATACAAGCTTTCTCCACCTCCCACATGTTTCTGGGATTCTCCACCTACTGATTGATATCTATCTATCTATCTATCTATCTATCTATCTATCTATCTATCTATCTATCTATCTATCTATCTATCTAGTTGGTGGCAACTTAATTGGGGAGGACGGGCTCGTGGTAATGGCTGGAGCGGAGTAGGTGGAATGGCATCAAATACATGAAACACATGGTTTGATGCCATTCCATTGGCTCCATTCCAGACTTTATTATGAGCTGTTCTCTCCTCAGCAGCCTCCACTGCTATCCATCCATCCATCCATCCCGGTATGTTCCTCCTCATCCATATCTCCCCCATCTCTCTCGCCCCAACACTCTCTCTCTCAGTACTCCCTGGCGGTGAAGCGTGGAGAGATAGAGCAGCTGGAGAAAGTGGCAGCGGCGGAGGAGAGGAAGCTGACGCACGCCGAGCAGTTCCTAGAGGACGACGCCATCATCTTTGACCAATTCCTTAAAGAGAACGACAAGAACTCTGTGGAGGCCATCAAAGTGTAACTAACAATGTGTTAGATGTACAGTATGTCCAAAGTATTGTCTCCTTAAAGTCACATGGTGTCTCCATTTTGCACAGTGCTGAGTTGGAGACCAAAGTGAAAATGGAGAAGATGTCTGAGATCAAGAGGATCACAACCAGGATGGTGACCATTAAGAGGTGGGTAACACACAGAGCATTACAGTTAAGATGGTGACCATTAAGAGGTGGGTAACACACAGAGCATTACAGTTAAGATGGTGACCATTAAGAGGTGGGTAACACACAGAGCATTACAGTTAA